>NC_059351.1:3070000-3160000 GCF_019703515.2 Myxocyprinus asiaticus | reverse complement strand
TACAACAGCTTGTTACTGGGGCAGTACCCTCAAAAGTACACCCACTGTACCCTTTGTATGTTAATTGGAATGCATTAGTATTATATTAGTACCCTAAGTGTCTTATCTGTCCCTAAAAGGTACATATAAGTACCTTAAGGTGTGAAGAAGGTACAGTGGGTGCAGAGGGCAGGGTGTGTGGAATTGTGATTTTATTGCTCTCTTTTTTCAACACGGATCGTAGAGATCTTGGATGGAGGGCCAACTGCAGCCAACAATTTTTTTTAGATGCCCTAAAAATATGCTGAAGTTTCATCCTCTCTCGTGTGGTGGTCTTTCCAAACCATGCGATGAGAACTGAAGTGAGGACCGACTCAGAGAACTGCGTCACTGCGTGTGGCAGGTTGAACTTCTTTATCTGCTGCTGAAAGTATCCTCTACTGTGCCTTCCTGACACAGTTATTGTCCCACTTTAGCTACTGTAAAATTCTTGTTCCATGGCATCATGGACAGAGGTGACCCACTGATGGCTAGAACGTTATTGCTACACTTCCAGTCTGTGCTGTTGCATATGAGTCATTAGTGTTGTGTAATCTGCAAATTTTACACTTCTTCCTGTTTGTCAGAAAGCCAGTGATCCAGTGACAGATGGAGTTATATTACCCATATTACCTAATGTCCCAGATTAACCTAATTCACCCTATGGAACAGTCTGAATGCCAAAAACAGTTATTTATTGGTATCCTATCCCCATTACAATCATAATGTTTAGTCCTGCACACACACACACACACACACACACACACACACACACACACTACAGTAAAATACAATTAAACATATTTTTGTCTCCCAAGATGACAAGGTGTTTTTGCTTTGGTTGTCTGACGTTTGTAAAAGGGATAAAAAACCAAACTATTTGTTCCGATGTCGGATTCTAATAGAATGGCCCCTTGAAGGTCTCTGCGTTGTTCTGTATTTCCTGAGCGCTGAAGTAAAGCAATTATTATTAATTTACACTTTACAAATTGATTCTGTTATTAATTTTATCTGACTCCAATTTAAGTTGACCTCTAATTTAGATTACAGCTCTAATTAACTTATGATCATTCTTTTAATTTTATCTTTTTAAGTTATTATAACTTAATAACTAAATTATACTAACTAACATTATAACTAAATTGTAGCATCAACACTCTTGTCTTCTTCTTCTGGCATGTTTTTATGGAGAAGCAACTTAAGCAATCTTGGAAGTATTTTTCTTCAGGTCATCCAGATAATTTGGTTAAACACTGATAAATATGCATATGCATGTGGTTTTAGAGCAAGGATATAATTCATAAGTCACAGGGCCTCAAAGGAATAATAATAGCCCAAATAAAAATGTATATACTTTTTTTAAAGATGGTCATTTGTCAATATCAAAATACAACCTTATTCTGAAAAAGTTGGGACAGTATGGAAAATGCTAGTGAAAAAAAAAGGAGTGATTTGTAAATTCTATTCACTCTGTGCTGTATTTAAAGCACAACAAAACACATTATTTGATGGTTTACCTTGCAAATTATTTATTCATTTATTTTAATATACACTCATTATTGCAACACGCTCCAAAACAGTTGGGACAGTCGAGTGTTTACCACTGTGAAACATCAGAATTTGTTTGGGCAAGCATTTGGGCACTGAAGACACAAGTTGGTTAAGTTTAGCAAGCAGAATATTCACCCATTATGCAGGTCTTCAGCTGCGCAATTGTACGGGGCCTTCATTGTCATATTGTGCACTTTATAATGTGCCACACATTCTCAATTGGAGATGGTCAGGACTGCAGGCATGCACATGTGATCCGGGCAGTATGTGGCTTGAAGCTGTCCTGCTGGAAAATGCAGGGATGTCTGTGGAAAAAACAACATCTGGATGGCAGCATTTGTTGTTCCAAAATTTTTACCTTTCTGCATTACTTGCTTTGTGCAAGTTACCCATGCCATGGGCACTGACACACCCCCATACCATGACCGACACTGGGTTTTTGGACCTTGGATGGATTGTACTTTTCCTCTTTGGCCTGGAGAACACAATGGCTTTTTTAAAAATTTTCTAAATGTGGACTCATCGGACCACAAAACACGATTCCACTGTGCTACTTTCCATCTCAGATGAGACTGAGCTCAGAGAAGTTGCCGGTGCTTCTGGACAGTGTTGATGTATGGCTTCTCCTTTGCATAGAGTAAAGCCTGAACTTGCATCTGTGGATGCAGCGGCGAATGGTGTTGACTGACAAAGGTTTGCCGAAGTATCCCGGAGCCCATGTCATGATATCCATTACAGACAAATGTTTTTAAGACAGTAACATCTGAGGGATCAGATCACGTGCATTCAGAAGTGGTTTTCCAGCAGGACAATGCCAAACCACATTCTGAAGAGGTGCAGGTGCAAGATTGGCCTGTCTGCAGTCCTGACCATCTCCAGTTGAGCATGTGTTGCACATTATGAAGCACACAATACGGCAATGAAGTCCTCGTACAGTTGCACAGCTGAAGACCTGTAGAATGGGGGAAAATTCTGCTTTCTAAACTTAACAAGCGTGTGTCTTCAGTGCCCAAATGCTTAATAAGTGTTATTAGAAGAAATAGTGATGTTACACAGTTGTAAACACCCGACTGTCCCAACTTTTTTTGAGTGTGTTGCAATCATGTTATTTGAAATGAGTAAAAAAAAAACATCAGATAATGTGTTGCTGAAGTGCTTTCAATAAAGCAGGATGAATAGAATTTACAAATCACTCCTTTTTTGTTTTTATTGGCATTTTCTGTACAGTCCCAACTTTTTCATAATTGGGGTTGTAAAATCCATTATTTTTAACAGTAAAACACATTCATCACATTTGGTTACAGTCAAAGATTCCTCACACTGCAGGTCTTCCATCAGTCACAGTACCGATATTGTAAGCAACAGCTTGGGTCTATCTAACAATATATGACCAATAGTTGTTAAGAGAGGCTTTTATGTGTCTTTATATTGATACATGTCTCTCTTAAACAGTAAATAGCAGCATCCACCCCACTTCACTTAACATTTAAACACGTGACAGAAGGACTGCGTGTCAGCCAATCGCATGGCTTTAATAATATTAATGATATTCCTGATATTAGCTGGTAAAAACTAAATAGAGCGAAAAAGTGTTCATTACAGTTTCACAGAAGTTCATGTTTCACAAATTCCATCACCTTTACAAAAATAAAGGTAACTTTATATAACAATAACATCATCCATTAATATAACCCATTAATATATTACAATATAATTCATTATTATATTTTCAAATAAAGCTTATTCCTATTTTTATGTACTTTGTGATTTAAGCATTATATAATGTTTGTTATTAAAAGCAGTGGCTTAATACTTTACAATAAAATTCTATTTGTAAGCATTAGGTTTCACAACTAACAATAAAAAAGCATTGGTTAATGTTAATTTAATTTATCTTTGTTTCATCGTTATTGTTAGTTAGTTACATGTTAGTTACATGTTAGTTCATAATGCACTACCTAATTTTAAAGGGATAGTTAACCAAAAAATGAAAATTCTCTCATCATTTACTCACCCTCATGATATTCCAGGAGTGTATGACTTTCTTTCTTCAGCAGAACACAAATTAAGATTGTTAGTAGGTCCTCACAATGCAAGTGAATGGTGGCCAAAACTTTAGAGGTCCAAAAGGGACATTAAGTCACCATAAAAGTAATCCATAAGACTCCAGTGGTTTAATGCATGTCTTCAGAAGTAATTTGATAGCTGTGTGTGAGAAACAGATCAATATTTAAGTCCTTTTTCTTTTACTGAAAATCTACACTTTCACTTTTACTTCCACATTCTGGTGTGTGTGTGTGTGTGTGTAGTGGTGGTGGTGGTGGTGGGGGGGGGGGGTGTTACCTCCCCTATCCACCCTGGAAACTATGCCCCTGCAACACCACCTGATTCAACAAAGGGGGCAGACGGAGTGTTACAGAGTTTTCCAGGCTGTCACTGTGTTTGCCTGTGCATGTACTAGCGCTCAGCGTTTGTTTAGAAAAGGTAGACTGTTTTAGTCAAAGGGGAAAGAGAAAGAGAGAGAGAGAGAGAGAGAGAGAGAGAGAGAGAAATCATTCAGCCATGGCAAATATCGCTGTGCAGAGGATCAAGCGAGAGTTCAAAGAAGTGCTGAAAAGCGAAGAGGTTTGCGAAACGTTACTTTGCTGTTTTCTTTGCCGTTAAAAGAATCAGGCAGACTTTTGGACAGATAGACACCCTGAAGCCAGTGAGCTAGCTTAGCCTGCTAAGCTAATGTTAGCATGAGCTGTCACTAGCTTAGCCTGCTAAGCTAATGTTAGCATGAGCTGTACTAGCTTAGCATGCTAAGCTAATGTTAGCATGAGATGTCACATCAAGGCGTAAAGATATGGAAGTCACACATTTGCCAGCTTTGCTCCTGTTGACATTTTCAGATATAAGCCGAGACCTAAATTTGAAAATAACATTTATACATGCCAAACTACGGCTATATTTTGATGGTACAAGCTTTAGCCTCTGTGCTAACATGCTATAGCTGTTGCACAGCTAGCCTGCTAGTTTCACTAACACTCCTGTAGTGTTGTATGGTATTATTACCCGTGTTAATAGCCTGGTAAAGTAGTTGTTTACTGTTTGCAGTGTCATTTGTTTAGGTGTTATTGCCACTTAGCAGGGTTGCTAGGCTGTTACTGCAGTTTTCAATGGCTGTGCATCAAAACATAGTGAGCTGCCTACCAGAACAGCATTTTTTTGAGAATCGTAGCCATGCATGATGGTCAAAAATGCTGTCTAGGTAAACAGCTCACTAAAATTTGACACATTGCCCATGACTTGAAAATTGTACTGGCCACTTCTTTGTCTTGGGCAATAGAAGACGAAAACAAGCCCCTTTAGGGCCTTTGGGGCCAGTGGCACACTTTTTTGACAACTTTGTGTCAATTATATTAAAAGCACTTAAGTTGTAAGACTGTCCTAAAAACCTCTCTGCTTTACTATTTTGTTCTGCTTTTCAATAGACAAGTAAAAATCAAATAAAGGTAGACCTAGTGGATGAAAACTTCACAGAGTTAAAGGGGGAAATCGCAGGACCACCAGACACGCCGTATGAAGGTTGTGATACTCATTTCGTCTTCTCTGTTGCTGCCATGACATGTACTAATGCATGATTTTAAACAAGATGATTTTTCACTACAGGGGGCAGATATCAGCTTGAAATCAAGATCCCAGAGACGTATCCCTTTAATCCACCCAAGGTCAACTTTTTATACATTATGTTCACATAATGGTAAATGTTTAACATCAACATGAAACGCCATTCGCGACCCATTTTACTTCCGCAACATATATGCGAGTGAAACAGAATATGTGATGATAAAAACGGTAATTATTTGTAATTAATTTGATTGTGAAATGTGGGTATTGCATACTAGAATAGTGGTTGTTGGAGGCGAGAGGTCGGAAAAGTCAGAGGGATTTATGACAAAAACAGGGATTTGTTTCAGAGGTCGAGCAAGTTACAACATTTTGATAAAAACTTACAAAGACTAACTTTGGAATAACAGATGAATCACAGTAAGATCAGGTATGTGCAATTACATGATAGTTCACCCAAAAGTAAAAAAAAAAAAATCTCTCATTTACTGACTTTCTTTCTTCTGCTGAACACAAATGAAGATTTTCAGAAGAATATTTCAGCTCTGTAGGCCCATACAATGCAAGTGAATGGTGACCAGACATTTGTAGCTCAAAAAAGCACATAAAGGCAGCATAAAAGTAATCCATATGACTACAGTGTTTAAATCTATGTCTGCTGACGTGATCCAATCGGCTTTGTGTGAGAACAGACCAGAATGTAACTCCTTTTTACTAAAAGTCTTGATATAGCGCCATCTAGTGTTTTGTGCATGCGTCAAGCACTAGGAAATATAATCAAGCTTGAAATTATGATCGTGCCCAGAGACTGCAGTGACAAAATATACAGTGAAAAAGGAGTTACATTGTAGTTTGTTCTCACCAAAAACCGACTGGATCACTTCAGAAGACATGGATTAAACCACTGGAGTCTTTTGGATTACTTTTATACTGCCTTTATGTGCTTTTTGGATCTTCAAAGTTCTGATCACCATTCTCTTGTATTGTATGGACCTACAGAGCTGAAATATTCTTCTAAAAATCTTAATTTGTGTTCTGCAGAAGAAAGAAAGTCATACACATCTGGGATGGCATGAGTATGAGTAAATGATGAGAGAATTTTCATTTTTGGGTGAACTATCCCTTTAAGAAATAGTGATTTATGATTTCATGTTGACTTGTTAGTGCCTGACACAGGTCATTAGACTGAAATGTTGCTGAAATATTAAGTATCCTTTGGAAGCTTTCCTAGTTTCTTTATTTCAGTGCTTTTGTCCTACACCTGCCAGTCAGGTGTGCATGAGGCCTTTTATGTTTATTTTGAGTTTAACTGAAAGATCAGAACACATTTTAAGTTAAAAAACTAGTTTATCTTCTTTTCTCAGGTGCGGTTTATTACTAAGATCTGGCATCCCAATATAAGTTCAGTTACCGGGGCAATATGTTTGGACATTTTAAAAGACCAGTGGTGAGTGTTTATTGTCAAAAGTCATTATCTAAAATATCTGACACGTCACTGTTTCTTTCCCAACACATGTTTCTATTAAACTCCTGTTTCCTGTGCCCCTATCAAACTATTGTTCTTCTGTTTTATTCTATCTTTCCTTATTGTGTTCAGGGCTGCTGCTATGACTCTGCGTACAGTTCTTCTCTCACTACAGGCTTTGTTAGCTGCAGCAGAGCCTGATGACCCTCAAGATGCTGTGGTCGCCAATCAGGTACATGCGTGTGAAATATGTAGCTGGCAAAGTGTCTGACTGCCTGAATGAGAATGTGCCTCATTCAGTCCCTTTAAATGCATCACTGTTGTTGTCTTTCAGTATAAGCAGAATCCAGAAATGTTCAAACAAACAGCTCGTCTCTGGTCTCATGTTTACGCTGGCGCTCCTGTGTCCGGTCCCGAGTACACACGCAAAATAGAAAAACTTTGTGCAATGGGCTTTGACAAAGTAAGTACTACAACTAGATAGCTGCGAATACTGTATGCACAGTACATTCTGAAATGCACAGGTGAAAAAATATCAAATATATATAGTACCGAGATCGCAATCATCCATAAGACAATGCAAATTCATCAGTATTTTTAGGCAAACTGTTTCCACCAGGGGTGTAGGTTCCAGGGGGGATGGGGGTATCCCTCCCCCCAATAATCAAGTAAGTACAACAACCCCGATATTTATACCATGATTAATAGAAACAAGTAAATGCTTCATGCTGCAACCCCCCGCCCTTGGTTTCTAAGAGACGTTATAAACAGCTCTGTTCACTTATGCTAATGTTATTAGATGTGTAATCGCTATTAAATGAACTTTTTCTCATTTCGAGTGACTGTAATAATCGCTCGCCTTAATTCTGATTCACAGTCTCCACAGTTTTTAATCAAATTACTGAGTGATTTAACCATTTCTGTTACACAAAACTTCAGATAAATATGCCTTACAATGTCACTCTTCATACCAGCCCACGTTAAAATGTTATCCGTTCCGTTTATGAGAATATTTGGCCAAAAACCGCGTCGTTCACGGCAATCTCCCGTTCATTCCTATGAGGAGTTCTGCAGAGCTTGTCAGAGCGAGTGACCGTAACCAAGGGGGGCGGAGCTTAGAGAAGGGTCAATTAGCCACACCCCCTTTCCAAAACACCACACTCCAAAGATAACAGAAGAGCTTTATTGAGACAAACATCATGCAGAATCAGTTGTTTAAAAAACAGCAGCAAAACAGCACCCTCAACTGACAACTGTTATGAACAACACGGCATAAAAATGGCAGTAAGCCTCAATAATTCGCTGCAACTACAATACTATGAGAATGCGCAAAATGATTGACAAGTCGAAAGCTTCTTTGTCCGCGGCTCACGGACACATTTTTATTTGCTGTTTACAGAGTCTAGAGCTGTCACAGAGACTGGTGAGATATTGTTACGGCACTTATTTCATTACTACTTTTTTGTATACCTTTCCATGAAAAAAAGGTGCTTACAGCACCTGTAAGCAGAACAAAAATAGACAAAATAACAGGCCACATTTTGTCGGAAATGTAAGTTAATTGATACCCTGTTGTTTATAGAATTGTTGTATGAAAGCAATGTCATATGGATAAGATGGCTGTTGGACTCATTACTTGTGACCTTGTGCAAATCACTAAACAAGTTCTATAAACGAGAAGGAAATATTGAGCAACTTGTATTTTTAGATATAATACACCCAGTTATTATGTCTTGCTCCACAAGCCACTTGCATAATTAGTTTTTGAGTTATTCAGCAGATTTATTGTCTCTTGGATACTTCGTTTTAAATGCTTTTTTCTCTCTCAAATAGAATGCAGTAATAGTAGCCTTGTCCTCAAAATCATGGGACGTGGAGACGGCGACAGAGGTGCTACTTAGCAACTGACCATCCAGCTCTCTTCACCAGGCCATATTTCCCCCAAACCCGCCTTCGTCATGCCCCACACACCCATACGTACATCAGTCATCTTGGTTTGTGTTCACAATGAATCTTTGGGAGCATGAGTTCTGAAATGCTCCCAGGGCAGCAGTCAAGACTGTGAGACAATTAGAGCGTGGCCTCGGAGTCGTCTTTTTTCTCTCTTAGCAAATGTTTGTGTCCCTTGTCTCCCCCCAACCCCACCACCACCTTTTGCCTTGCCACAATCATTCCCCCCTCTCAAATGTAGGCTGCAACTCCTCTTTTAAAGAAACCAAACAAGACAAAGCCTGTGTATCACTGTCATTTCACACTAAAACAAGAGAATGTTCACTTGCATCTGTGAAATGATGTTAGTGGTTGTGTACATCGAAGAGGCAAACAGCAGCAATGTAAAATCTGTACATCATAAACATTACATTTTGGGATGTTTATTTGAATGGGATACTTGGCATATAAAAAAAACAACATCCTTTTGAGATTCATAGTACCCCTTCTGTTTGATACCCTCAAATGTGTGCTTTTCTTTGCTCATTTGATTCTTTTAATGTTTGTTTTGCACTTAACAGCCCCGTATAGCAGTTGACACGGCCAGATGACATGGTGTTATATCGTGAGTGCAGAGAAATTTTCAGACTTATCAAAGTGTTCATTTGTTTTTAAATGAAAGGAAGACTGACCCCTCTTTTTGGAAATAGGGAGGATGCAGGATTAGTGGTCACAAACCCTGCCTTTATTTCTTTTCAGGGCAGCTGTAGGGATTGCGACTTCTTGATCATTGACGGACCTACCTTGAGTTGCTTCTTCAGTTTTGATTTTGCTTTTCTGAAGAATGCATTCATGTAAGTGTAATAACAACACATATGACAAACTTTGTACATGTAGAGACAAGGAAGCGAATGTTCAATTACTTTGGCATTAAAAACTCTACAAGACACATTGAGGTACAGGTCTATAATATGATCTGTATTTAGATTTCCAAGCTGCTAATAATGAATACATATTTACAATGTAACCATCATTGCAAGCATTTATCAAGTCTTAAAAGATGCTTCAAGGCAAAATGGGTCAAGAGTGAGTACTACCACATGATGCTTTGTGAACAAATTTTTACCAAGTGTTCCATTCTTTAAGGGGTAAAGCTGTAAAATGTCTCTTCCCCCCCCCCGTTATGCTGCTTGCCCTCCCTCTATGTTATTGCATCCCATTTGTTTATCAAAATGCACCCACTTTCACAGCTAGTTGCTTTCATATACCTCTTTTCTCATGTACATACAGCCAAGTTTTCTTTTGGGAAAAGTACTGTTCATCTCTAGAATGCACCATCGATGGCTGGATTTATATTTTGTATGGAAAAACAAAAATGAGACAAAAAACAAAAAGACTGTCTTCCTGAAGTGATCACCTTGTTCAGTATTGCACGAAGTGAATTAAAGGGCAAACATTTCTGTCAAAGGAAATATGCTCCTTTACAAAAAAATAACAAAAACAAAAAAAAAAAACCCTACTCGAGCCGTACAAGCATGATTATTTATTGTGAAACTGTCATTCTTTTGAATTAAAAAAAGGTGAAAAATTAAAATTGTGTTGTGTAATCTGTGAATGTATTCTCCCATTTTGATTTCCACATGATTTGACATCAGTAGGTGTCTGTTAAAGGGGTAGTTCCCCCAAAAATTAACAATTTCTCATCATTTACTCACCCTCATGCCATCCCAGATCTGTATGACTTTCTTTCTTCAGCAGAACTCAAATGAAGATTTTTAGAAGAATATTTCAGCTCTGTAGGTCCTGACAATGCAAGTGAATGATGACCGGACCGTTGTAGCAACAAAAATCACAAAGGAAACAAGAGTAATCCATAAGACTCCAGTGGTTTAATCCATGTCTTCAGAAGAAATATGATAGGTGTGGGTGAGAAACAGATCAATATTACTTTAAATCTCCACTTTAACTTTCAGATGTGAAAGTGAAAGTGGAGATTGAGTACAAAAAGGACTTAAATATTGATGTGTTTCTCACCCACACCTATCATATCACTTCTGAAGACATGGATTAAACCACTGGAGTCTTATGGGTTACTTTTATGCTGCCTTTATGTGCTTTTTGGAGCTACAAATGTCCGGTCACCATTCACTTGCATTGTCAGGACCTACAGAGCTGAGATATTCTTCTAAAAATCTTCATTTGAGTTCTGCAGATAAAAGGAAGTCACACACATCTGGGATTGCATGAGGGTGAGTAAATGATGAGAGAATTTTTGGTGAACTACTCCTTTAAGTTTCTCATAGTTAAAATGCTAATTTCCTTTAGAGCACGAGTGATATGGACAACTTTTATGGTGCTTTTGAAGCTTGACCGTTACAATCACAATCCTCTCATCCCTCAGTCTTGTTTTTCACAGATGAAAAAAGTCATACCTGTTTTGAATGATGAGGGCGAGTAAATGAGGGCAGAACTGTTTATTTTTGGGTGAGCTATTGTATATTAACATCGCTCCTGCAGCAGTCTAACCTTCTATTTTTGGATGTTTCAAAAGTATATACACATAGTTAAAATGTTTAATGTATTTATGTAACAGAAAATAACAGAACAATGTAAGCCTAGTGACAAAAAATTCATTCAGATTATAATACAGTTGATCTTTTAAAAGCAATTTTTTCGATCAGATAATGAGGGATTCCGGGGCCCTTACTGAGAAAAAAAAACCAAAAAAAAAAACCGAACCACTGCATTAAACTGACATGAAACAAAAATAATGAAAGGGAAGAGATCTCTCATCTGAACTAGCTATTGATATTTCTATTTTCATTGCTCAAAATTGAATCTTCTTAAATATCCTTTTAAAACACAAAATTACAACTTGACTAAAATGACATTAACTACAATGTAATGGTTTGACGTATATCAAAGGTTTTTCCCTGATTATGAGAAACAGAAAGAGGGGACACAATGATAGCCCTAATTTGAATATTTATGAGAATTAAGTTTAGTAAGTCTCATTAGCAAATCACTCCGTAAAAGTTTCATATGGAGCGAATGCAGGTGCTCTTGACATGCAGTGAGATTGTAAGTCAACCATACGAGGAAATCATGCTCATACATACCCAAGTGTAAACAGCAGTTTTACTAATCATACAGTCACCTTCACCGGCCGTCCTTGCATTGTAAATTTAGAGCTAACTGAATGCAGGCGTCTGGTCTCTAGGAATCCTTGCCAACGCAGAAATGTAAGGACTTAAGACAGTATTTGAGTTAACTAAAGAACTAACAGAGGACAGGGAGAAGAAACGTTAAAAAATCATTCCAAGTGTTTAATAAGCAACCATAGAGCAGATTAAACAGTTTTTCATTCAAATGTTTTTTTTTTTTAAAAATGGCTCCAGATAGAGAGAGGCAAAGAGCAACAAGGAACAATTTCAACAGAAAATAAATGAATGAAGAGAAACATACAAGTCTGAACATCTGAATCTAAAGAATTCATTCCTCATTCTTCTGAGGTGTGGGGTAATGACAGTTCAGGTTTGTGAAGAGCTTCTGATGGGTGGGTGAACGAGTCTCTTCGGTCGGCTCGGTCGATCCTTTACTGTCTGACCATCCTCATCTTCATTCTACGCTTTACCTAAAACAAAGAGAAACATATAAATATCTACAATCTCCATTACAGCAATGCATGAGCAAGGTCTCGGGATGGGCGCTTTAAGCAAAAAGTTATATTGCGATATTCTTGACATTTTGGATTAAACCACTGGAGTCTTATGGATTACTTTTATGTGAATTTTGGAGCTTCAAAGGTCTGGTCACCATTCACTTGCATTGTATGAACCTACAGAGCTGAGATATTCTTCTAAAAATCATCATTTGTGTTCTGCAGAATAAAGAAAGTCATACACATCTGGCATGAGATTGAGTAAATGATTTTTGAGTGAACTATTCCTTTAACAGAATAATTAATGCAAGTGCTTTTTATAAAATTATATGCTTCGCATTTCTGCTTAAACCCTCCAAAAATGAGCTCCATTCACTTCTATTGTAAATGCCGCACTTTAACCCCACTGGGACTAAAAACAGTTCAAGGTACGACAACAAAAACCGAAAACGAATGAAACTGAAAACCGGAACAAAGTGATTTTCAGTGGTTCCGGAGTGAAAACGTTATTATAACCGGTTCATTTTGTTCAGATAATTTCTTCATGAAACTAAAGGGTTTATCACAGTATATTTTTGAACTACATCACTTCATGTTGCCCATAGAAATGAAACATGTGCTTTGATCCTGAAGGAAACTGCTGCATCACACATTTCTTTGTCTAATCGCCCGTTGTGGATGAAGCATTCTGTGAATAAAGATCTTTTTAACAGCGACCTGTATGTATAATTTCCTCATATACATGCACAGCTAATCCACATACAAGGAAAACATTATTAGAGGTAAAAAGTACATTTCTCAGCTGTTTCTGAATTATTGTTAGATATGATGCATTAATACAGATTTAATGCTGCTGGGTTTTGACTCAGAAGCAGATCTGTAATTAAAATGATACTTTACTGTTAATTAACTGTATGTATTTCTATGATGATTAATCCACCACACAGGAACAAAAACAATGGCTTATTTTTGCTTATATTGGTGAGGGGAGTGGCTTATTTTGGGCTTGTTTTTCCAGGCCTGGTTGCTTGTTTCTCTTGTGAGATCTGGCAACACTGCAAATGGTATTTCACCCACCCATAAGCGCAGAGTACTGTCATTTTAAAAAGAACGTTATTAACCGTTCTTTTATTTTGTTCTAACCGGTAACCTTTTGGAAAGGAGGCTGCAGAACTTCTGAACCGGAACGGAAAAAATACAGTTTGTGCTCAGAACGAAACGAAATGAAAAATATTTTGTTTTTAGTCCCTGGTGGTAATCAACATTATGCCACAAATGCTGTCAATTGACCTTAACTTGTATTGAACCCAGAACATTCCTTTAATCGGTGTAAGATTGTGCATGTTAACACGCTCATGGACTACTTTTATGGTGCTTTTTAGAGCTTGACAGCTGTGCTTACTATCCACTGTCTTGAATGGGAAATTGTGTACATTCTGCAAACTTTCTCCTTTTGTATTTCATGGAAAAATATAATATTTGGAACAACATATTTATTTATTTATTTTTTGGATGAACTATTACTTTAAACCAGTAGCTACAACTTAAATTAAACACGTTAACTACATATGAGCTCAAAGTTACAGCTTGACATTCCTCTGCTAAATGAACCTCCCTCTCAAACACTCACTGACAGCTCCCCCTGCTCTGCTGTACAGGTGGGCTCTCTCTGTTTGGGGCTTGGTGCACCCCTCAGTGGCTTGTGAATGCTTTCTCCCTGCTGCTCCAGTAGTTGTGTGAGTGAGAGTACAAACTCTGGACTGGACTCAAATTCTCTCTCTGTCTCTCCTTCACTTCCATATGTATTCTGAGACAGGCGGCTGTGTTCGTACACTTGCTGATCTCGCTGTGCTTCCCTCACTGATCTTGGACAAAAGAAATATTTTAACTACACATAAAACACTTGAACAGCAACTAAGGTTAACATGTGAAGTGAAGGCCTGTTCACACCAAGTTGCAATGCAAATACATGGCACGGAAGTTCCCAAAATATTTTTAGGAAAACCATTCACAATATTCAATTTTCATCATTCTCTTAATAAAAAAAAAAAGAAATCATATGTGAAAGAAAGCAACATGCACTATGATAATCCATGTGCTTTAATGCAAAACCCATTTGATAATCAGGGATGGGTTTATCATTTTTTTTGCATAAAAAAATACACCACTACACAGTGCAAATTTATACGACATAAGCTCGATATAAAATCACTTATTACAGGGCGCTCTGGAATACTCCATTCTTACTGGTCAATGGCGCCATCTAGTGGTCTGATATCTCTAAGTAACAACCGCACATGCACACATCAGACCGCTCATTCGGGTTCTGCGAGTCATCTTTCCTACTTCTCAGATCACTGTGTGATCTCTACAAGTAAGCTAATAAAGTAATTTAAACTCAAATTAATGTTTCATGTGCATTTATTTATTTATTTGGCAAGTAGGCTTGTAATAAGATCCATAATGAGAAGTCGACGTTCATCAATTTCAAAATAAACAACAGAACTCTGACGCAAACTGGAGGTGGATTTCAGCTGTTCAGCGATTTATTACTTCTCACATAATTTACCCTTTGCTAAGCCCCGCCTTAAAAGAATTTCTGACCAATCCTATCTGAGCAACTCTTGCCGTGCGGCGTTTCTCTGACAAGCGATCCACAAAATGTAAAAGACGTTGTTGCTGGGTCACTTGTGATAGTGACACAAGGTGCCTAGAGAGGATACACGCAGAGTTTTTTCATTCTATTTTAAAAAAATCTTTAAAGAAACAACGAGAAGAGCATGCTATGGATTAAACGGTGTCTTATTCTCAAATGAACATATAACATCTGCAACGACACCTACATTTGCTCCAAGGAAAATGAAAGCTAATAACTGAACGTTAATTCATTTATGTATTGATTCAGGTCTTAATAAAGGCAAGAGTAAATAAAGAGTTCACAGCATCATCGTGAGTGTGTTATGAGACGTTATAACCAGTTCTGTTCACTTACATTAATGTTATTAGATGTGTAATCGCTATCAAATGACGCTTTTCTCTTTTCAAGTGACTGATAATCATTTGCCTTTATTCTGATTCACAGTCTGCAAAGTTATCAATCAAATTAATGAGTAACTTATTTCTTTTACAAAAAACATCAGATAAACATACTTAGTCATTCTTCATTCCAGCCTACTTAAGTTTGTCAATTTCGTTAAAGATAATATTTTGCCAATAACCGCGCCGTTCACGGCAATCTCCCATTCATTCCTATGAGGAGTTCTGCAAAGCCTATCGAAGCGAGTGACTGTAACCAAGAGGGGCGGAGCTTAGCGAAGGGTAAATTACATAATTTCAATGCAAATCAACTGACCGGTTTCAGTGACGTCACTTTTTCCTCACAGCCACCATATCTGTGACCATCAGCGGGAGGAAACAATGGAGGTGAATGGAAAAACACCCGTGAAACGATAACAAGACAAAACATAAAAAACTGCTTTTGATCCATGCCAAGTCCCAGGAGAAGTTCCTACAGGTCTAAAGACTGCACAAATATTGCCAAATTGAACTTTTGCTGACATTTAAATATATTTGATCCACGATTCATCTCCTTACGCCGGCGAGTCTGATGTGTGAACCGGCGAGCACACGCCCCCTGGCACATCATCGTAAACATCTCTCCTTCAGAAGTTACAAATGTTTTGTGATGTTTTCTTGGTCACAACATTTACTAAATGTCTGTGATGATCCCGCCTGTATGAATGTAAGAGCTGCTTTTAACTCCTGAAGAAGGCTTTTCGCTCAACTCCTATCTGTTAATCCTGGTTCCACACATCACCCAAAAACATATAAGTTGCGAGTTTTCACTTTGCATGTGGGAAAAATGACCTCCACATTTTTGGTGGGGGGTACTGGTGTGAAGGAGTGCATAGGAATGCATTGTGAAATAACAGCAGGCCTACTTTACATGTAAAGCTTCAACTTGTGGTGTTCTGGTGACATGGATTCATTTACAAATGTCATTCAGTTACACTCAGTTACCTTTGCAGGTCAATCTGTCTCTGTGGCACTGCTTTCTGCAGTTTTGGTGTCTTGCCACTGATTGGATCAGCTGAGGTTGTGGAGGCGGGATCCTGAGCAGGTGCTGCTCTCTTCCGGCCACGTCCGGCCCCACCCCCTTTCGTAGCTCCAGCCTCTTTATTTGGCGTGGCTACACCCGCAGGGATTTTAGGGGGTCGACCCCGTCGAGGTTTGCTGGGAGGGGGTTGTGATCCTGCCGAGGGGTTCATGGACACACTGTTCTCTGTGCCATCACTTCCAGGAGCAGCACGCTTCTTCCCGCTGGTCTGAGCAGCCTCATCCTGACAGACAGAGAGAGCAGAAACTGAATAAGGAATGACAGATATGTGAATGTGTGTGGCATTTTCAGTGTTTACATGAGACAGTTCCGACCTTCTTTACGCCTCCTGCTTTCGTGATTACTGGATTCTCTTCGTTCTCCCTTGCTCCCGTCTCTGACGACTCAGATTTCACATCCCTTTATGATAGAAAAAGGAGTGAATTCTTTATTGTTCACAACAGTGGTAGCAGTTATAAAAAAATAAGAAAAAAACAGACAAGAAATGTTCCAGAAAAACCTTTGATTTTAGATTGCCCACATGATAATACACCACCAATAGTGACACTTGATCAATTCTACATTATGGTAAAAGAAAAGTAAACATTTTAAAACGGTCAGAAATATTAACTCAATGTGTTAACAGTGGCTGACTGACAGAGTTGTCTGATAAACACAAACCTGTTCTTATTTGTTGCAGGGGAGCTGGGCTGGGAGTTGGCACTTGCGTTGCTCCCCGCGTCGGAGGTGGTGATTTTAGGTAACGGCCGGCGAACTGTTACCGTTAAAGGTTTGTTCACTGCTCCCAGCACACCTGCCTGCTTTGGCGGTTGCTAGATAACATATCATAAAGTACATTTAATGTACATTTAAGTGTCATTTAATGCAGTCAAGAAATTCAAGTTACTTCCTTTTTTCCAGCAGCTACATTTGGATAAACCTTTTTTTGTTTGCTGAATCCCAATGATATTAAAGGCATAGTTCACCCAAAAACTGGGGTCTCATCTCTCATCATTTACTCACCCTCATGCCATCCCAGATGCGTATGACTTTCTTTCTATGATTCTTAGAATATTTCAGCTCTGGTGGTCCATACAATGCAAGTGAATGGTGACCAGATCTTTGAATCTTTGAAAATCACAGAGGCAGCATAAAAGTAATCCATAAGACTCCAGTGGTTACATCCAAATCTTCTGTAGTGATATGATAGGTGTGGGTGAGAAACAGATCAATATTTAGGTACTTTTTTTTATTAAATCTCCACCTTTGACCAGTAGGTGGCGATATGCGTGAAGAATGTGAATTGCCAAATAACAAGAAGAATGTAAAAGTGAAAGTGGAGATTTATGGTGTATGGACCTACAGAGCTGAGATATTCTTCTAAAAATCTTCATTTGTGTTCAGCAGAAGAAAGAAAGTCATACACATCTGGGATGGCATGAGGGTGAGTAAATGATGAGAGAATTTTCATTTTTGGGTGAACTATCCCTTTAAGGCCATACTATTTAATGCACATTTATGCTAAAATAGCACGTCACACAGTTACGGAACACACACTGTTCATATGCAGCTGTTTACAACTACGCCTGGTGACAAAACCTACCAGGATTTTTCCAGTCTGCAAAACTGTTTTGGCTTCTGGAGACAGATATTCCTTATCGTTGACAAAGTCCTGTAAATATAAGGGAGATGGAATGAGTTTCATGGAACGGTCACAGTTTGTAAAGGTTAACTGTGGAGCGTCAGAATGGTTGTCACCTTATCCGGAGGGGTAAAGAACTTGGTAGGTAGCACAGGATCTTTTGGCGAGTCCAGATGACAGGAAGTGCTTTTGTTCGCAATCACAAACAATGCCACGTCACACACTATGTAAAGTTTCTGTAAATTCATGAAAATACAGATTAAGAAACCATTTCACTCCAGAGCACAGGTACCATAAACACTTCATGAATGGGCACCAAGTTCTGAATACATCAAGAAAACAACATTTATCATTTAAAGAACAGACACTTATAAGCGAATGGTGACCGACCTCATTTGCCTTGGGGTCATCTGGGGCCTGAGCGTCTTTTGTTTGTTTGATGTTCTCCACCATCTTCCTCAGAAATGAGTGACTGTTATTCTCGTTCTTTGTCATCAACACCTCCAGCATGAACCACAAACACCTGAAGACAGTAGCAGGTAAATTAAATTCAAATTTTACTGACACCATACTCTGTGGTGTGTCTCTGAAGCTGTGCTTCCTCTTCCCAAAATACAAACAGTTAATGCTGTTAATCCACAAATGGCGAATACTGTTTCTGGATAAAGAATAACGAAAATATTCATTTGCAAAAACTGCCGCCCCTTTCCACCCCCTTACAAAATATATCTGACATAATCTGAAAGCTGAGACTATTATAAAAACAAAACATAAAACTCAGTAGTTTTATTTACTTAATTTGCAACTTAGTTTAATAATTTTACAGTTTTGTTAATAAATTCAGCAGGCTTTTGCACAATTAATGCGAGACAAACCTTACATTTCTTGAACTCAAGCAAATGAGGGGTATATATCTGAGGTCTATAAGTTCCTTCCGTGTCAGAGACCATCAATCCGTGCATCTTATCACGTGACTCGTTGTGCATGACACTGCGGAGACTCACAGCATGTGGAGGCTCATGCTACTCTCCACGATCCACGCACAACTTACCACACGCCCCACTGAGAGCGAGAACCACTAATCGCGATCACAAGGAGGTTACCCCATGTAACTCTACCCTCCCTAGCAACCGGGCCAATTTGGTTGCTTAGGAGCCTTGGATTCGAACTCGTGACTCCAGGGGTGGTAGTCAGCGTCAATACTCGCTGAGCTACCCAGGCCCCTAAATTATTTTTTTTTAATGTATTTTTGCATTAGCCCTTATGAAATATTTACCATAGTTTTTTTTTTTTTTTTTTTTACTGTGTTATTTGTAACAAGAAAATAGTAAGCACAAGGAATATGTATTTTCACTACCATGGTTAGATGTAACTTGATTTCTATAAAACAAACTATAGCATTTTTTGTAATCATAAACCGTAGGCCTAAACACATGTAAAAACAATAAATATAAAATATAAATATTTATAAGTTAACAAACATGTATTATATTCCCTCACTCCCCTAAGGTTGCCTATGACATATTTAATAGAGCTGAAGTGGTGTTATGATAATATTTATTATGAATCTATTTATGCCTAAAGTACAGTTACTGTTACTATAGTAAATTCAAGGGCGCGGATGTAGAATTCTGTGCTGAATTCAAATGGTTTCTGCATCTCGCGCCGTGCTTCTCTGTTTCTCGCAGTGCTGCGTGATTAAAAGCTTGAAACGTTCTGCGAGTAAAAACGCACCTTCTCTGTCAATTGAGCCGAGGTTGAGACTTCACCTGTCTATTTGACGCTGCAAAACCAGATACTTCAGATGCGTCGCGAGACTTCAGTTCAGTATCAGATGAACCGTGGTACAAATGCATACCAGCCCATACAATGGAGAACTGGTAGATTAATATTCTGAGTCTAGATAAACATTTTTATGCAAAGACGAACTTGACGATCGATTTGATACATGACTGATAAACGCCCCCCCCCATTTGTGACCTAACACACCCCTCTCTTCTAATTTGTTCTCAGCGCCCCCTGGCATCCTTTGAATGCCCCCGTTGAGAACCCCTGCACTAAAATAATTTTTACACGCATATTGTTCATGTCTTGTGGCTATACTTTTGAAAAAGTGAGTACATTAATGTAAAAAAATTGGCCTCCATTGACTTCCATTGTAAGTGCCTCGAAAGTAACCTAGATTTTTGTTTTATTAAAGGAGGGACTCGTCAAAACACATTATTTTGGTAATTAACATTATGCCACAAATGCTGTCGATTGAACTTAACTTATATTGAACCCGGAATATTCTTTTGTGTTTTTAAGTAGGGCTCTACTGAAATCAGTTTTATTTTTCCCCAAATTGACCCTTCGCTAAGCCCCGCCTTAAAAGCATTTCTGACCAATCCGGTCTTAGCAACTGTTGCCGGGCCACCATTATTCTGACAAGCGTTTGCCTTTTAACAATAAGAGCCTACGGGAGTAATGAGTTTGAGTCGTTTTAAATGGGATTTTATGTAAATGATCCAAAAAAAAAAAAAAAACTTGTTGCTGGGTCACTTGTAACAGTGACACGAGCGACACAGAGGATACACGCAGTGTTTTTTTGTTCTTAAATTATTATTTTTTTTATAAATATTGAGAAGAGCATGCTATGGATTAAAGTGTGTCATTCCTCATTCCCAAATGAGCATGTATAACACCAGCGAGGACACCTACATTTCCTCCAAGGTAAATTAAAGACAACAACGTAACATTAATTCATTTATGTATTGATTCTGGTCTTAGTACAGGTGGTAGTAAATAAAGAGTTCACAGCATCAAAATGAGTGTGTTATGAGACGTTATAAGCAGTTCTTTTCACTTACACTAAAGTTATGAGGTTTGTAATCGCTATCAAGTGACGCTTTTCTCTATTTATGTGACTGTGATGATCGTTTGCCTCAATTCTGATTCACAGTCTGCACAGTTTTCAAATTACTGTGTAATTTAGCAATTTCTTTAACAAACAAACAAACAAAAAATCAAGTAAATATGCATTACAATGTCAGTCTTCATCCCAGCCCACGAAAAATAAAATCCATTCCGTTTATGAGAATATTTTGCCAAAAACCGCGGCGTTCACGGCAATCTCCCATTCATTCCTATGGGGAGTCCTGCAGAGCTTGTCAGTGTGAGTGACTGTAACTATGGGGGGCGGAGCTTAGCAAAGGGTCAATTTCATCTTCAAAATGGTGTCAAATCAAATTCATTCTTAAACTTTTAAAAACTTTACAAAGAAACAATAGAACAATTACTTTCAAACATGCATTTGCATTTTTTAAATAAACCTTTATTCAGTGCAACAACATTCTTGCTTGTGATATACTGCTTAATTTGTATTATTTATTGATCATAATTTATTATTTTTATTAATATTACTACAGTGAATATTACATTTAACTATACAGTTGTAATATATTTGTTTCAATTTCTTCAATGTCATGGCTCCAGCTTTTATTTTGAATCGTGCTTTTATTTTGACGTGAGCTTTTATATTTGACGTGGTTTTGACGGAAACTTCACTTCTTCTGACGGATAAACAGTTCCAGGGTTCCCACTCTTTTCAAGGCAAAATTTTCCAGGACATTTTATGCGCCCAACAATTTAAGCAAAAACACGTGCGTACATTTAAACTGAGCTTTTATTTTGCCATTTCTGTGTGGTTTTGACGGTAGTTTCGCACCTCCAGATAAGCAGCTGTAAAGCTGTAATTTAATTAAATAGCTTTAATATTTGTCCAAATATGTCATATTCCATGACATTCTGCATTTTATAGCTAATGCCATTTTTATGAATACGTTCTGTGATTCCGTCCGTGTTTTCTGCATACTACATGTGGTAACCGCATTATAAGTAGACTCCGATTGTTGAATTACTGAAAATTCATTCACATCCTGTGATGTAAATTCTGAATCGCTACATGGCCCAGTCTGATCATTAAAACGCAGATGCTGTGATTTCATTCCATAAATATATAGTCTACATGTGCAGTGTGCTTCAAAGTGGGTTAGTGCTCTGCTCTGTCATATCATCCAACACAAATGATTCTCAATGTCTGTGGAGTTTGCAATGATTGAGTGGTCAGCTTCACACATTCAATTAAAGCACGCAGCTCATTCAAACAAAGATCGCAGCCTTTCGCAGTTTAATAATCAAATTAGGACATATCACAATTTTAATTAGATTAACCGTGCATTTCAGTCAAATAAGCGTGAGAGCATTTAAAAGCAGTCGTGTCAGTCAGACAGCATGCTTGGACAGTGCTCAGTACTGTAGAAACACTGGCATGATGACATCGTTTTTTATTTTAGTATCAACTTGGTACCGAAGAACCAGCACTTTTGACTACACTAGTCTTTGTGTTTACTGGCTGAGTTCGGGATTCAAATTAATACCCATGCAGACCTCTACAATCATGTTAGGATCAAAGTGTATCTCTGTGAAGAAATGAGGGGGCAGACACTTTAAAAACCCTTTTACACCTGGGATATTAACATGTGTTTCGGGTGATCCGATCACAAGTGGGATGCAAACTCTTGCAACTCAAATGATCTATTATCTAGCAACAAATGCAAACCGATTTGTTGTTTAAAGCTTTTTTGTTGTTTTTAAAGCTGTTAAGTGTTTAAACTTAAAGTAACCCTTTCAAGTGATTTTAATGAGGAAGATGTAGAACATTTTACCAAACAATTTGGGCAAATAGGCTCCACAAAAAGGGACTTTAGCTGCAAGGCGAGTAGTTTGCATCTCGGAATACAGCTGTGCAAAACATTTTGTGATCGGATCACAAAAACCACATATGAAGGTAGTCAAAAAACGCATGTGACCACATAACATTTGAGGTGTAAATGCTAATGTGTCCCGGACAGCAGCGAAGCACCGCCTCTAACCTGTTAATCAACCACTGCGCTAAAACAAGCGTTTAAACTTTGCTGGTTACGAGCAGCTTTAAAAGGAAACAACCGCCCGAATGGAAAATTTTACCAAATACATAAGCACAAAAACTTCATGGATGTTCATCACTGTGTCTGAAATCAACATACAGAGGGACAGCTGAGAAGCACGAATATCTGAAGCTCCAATAATTCAGGTACTTACTAAAAAAAGTGAGAACTTGGCTTGAAATGTTGAGTTTGTGCTTAGATTACATTTCAACTGCATCTGGGAGAAACAGCGCACCGTTTTTTTTCATGCTTTTGTCTTTTCTGACTTTGTTGCGCTTTAATGTCATGCAGTAACACACTGACATAGTGATGTATGTTGTCATGAAATCAGAGACCCTCTACTCGAAATCCGAACACAAGTGGTCACAGGAGACGCATATAAGAGACCACGTGCAAACAGCGATCACCCGGATTGGATCACCTGAACCCAGGTGTAAACGAGGTCAATAAGTATGAGAACGTGTGGACTTCAACACTCATACTCTTTGATGTCTCTGATCTGCTCAAGGTCCTGTGGTTTGGTGAAGTCTGGATCATGCGCAAGAAGATGGATCATGTATGGCACCACATATTCTGGCAGGAGAGATAGCAGCTTCTCTAAAAGACACAAAAAAATAGACAGGACATTTAGGTCCAGATCCATTTAGGCAACTCTACAGTAAGTGCAGTTACTGGTTCAGTATGGCATATGTGGTTTAAGTCAAAGAAGCCAAAAAACATTTAAGTTTTCAGTATGTACTCATCAAACACCACACAGCAGCTCAAAAGCTCAGATTAAATGTGAGTGTGCTTGCATCTACCATGGGACATAGTGTTCTGTTTGATGTACTCTCTGCGGACACTGATGTTCTTGAGCAGGCACTGTCGGGCATGAGCGCGTCGCTCTTTCACTGGGTCTTTAGCACACAAAGCAAACACAGCCATGTACTCCAGTGGCAACAGTAACTTCACCAGAGCGACATGCAACTTCTGAGCAAAAAGCTGTCGCACCTGATAGCACTCATCCTAAAGAAAGAGACGAAAGGGAGGGAAAGAGCTGAAGTTGTGTGCAGTAAGGCTATTCTACACTTTTGAAGCATTTTATTAGATTTTTTCCTCCTTGAATTCCAATGATGTTAGTCAAAGTTTCTTGCACCAAAAAGTCACAATTTAGTTTTACATACATCTGTGTAAATTTATACTGATGTAATATCAATGAACTATAAGCTCAAAAGACTAAAAATGACAATTTAAACAACATCCAGCTCAAAAAATACATGAATTTTAACAGAAGAATTAATGTAAGTTCTTTTATATAAAAATATAAGCTTCACATTTCTGCCTTTAAACCCTCCAAAAGTTGGCCCCATTCACCTCCATTGAAAGTGCCTCACTGTAACCTCGTTTTTTATTTATTTATTTTATCCCCTTTTTTCCCCAGTTTGGAATGCCCAATTCCCACTACTTAGTAGGTCCTCGTGGTGGCGCGGTTACTCACCTCAATTCGGGTGGTGGAGGACAAGTCCCAGTTGCCTCCGCTTCTGAGTCAGTCAATCCGCGCATCTTATCACGTGACTCGTTGTGCATGACACCGTGGAGACTCACAGCATGTGGAGGCTCATGCTACTCTCCACGATCCACGCACAACTTACCACATCCCCCATTGAGAGCGAGAACCACTAATCGCGACCACGAGGAGGTTACCCCATGTGACTCTACCCTCCCTAGCAACCGGGCCATTTTGGTTGCTTAGGAGACCTGACTGGAGTCGCTCAGCACGCCCTGGATTTGAACTCGTGACTACAGGGGTGGTAGTCAGTGTCAATACTCGCTGAGATACTCAGGCCCCTTTTGTTTTGTATTTTTAAAGAACAGGAGGGATGAGTCTTAATACATTTTTGTGGAAATCAACATTATTAAGAATTAGATAAATATTACTGAAATGAGAAGCCTTTTGGATACATACGTTAAAAACTCTGGTACCTCATGTTTTAAATTATCATTTTGAATTAAACTTTTTTATAAATGAGAAAATTGGATCTGCTGTTTTGTATGTCTTGAATTAGTGGTGGCGAATGTGTTTTTTTTGTTTGTTTTTTTGGGGGGATTTCTTTCCCTTTTTCTCCCAATTTGGAATGCCCAGTTCCCAATGTGCTTTTAAGTCCTCGTGGTCGAGTAGTGATTCGTCTCAGTCCGGGTGGCGGAGGACGAATCCCAGTTGCCTCCGCGTCTGAGACAGTCAACCCGTGCATCTTATCACGTGGCTTGTTGAGCGCGTTGCCACGGAAACATAGCGCGTGTGGAGGCTTCACGCCATCCACCGCGGCATCCACACTCAACTCACCACGCGCCCCACTGAGAACGAACCACATTATAGCGACCACGAGGAGTTTCACCCCATGTGACTCTACCCTCCCTAGCAACTGGGCCAATTTGGTTGCTTAGGAGACCTGGCTGGAGTCACTCAGCACGCCCTGGGATTCGAACTAGCGAGCTAGCGAACTCCAGGGGTGGTAGCCAGCGTATTTTATGAAATTTCATAATTATGTTGTGAAGTCTTGAGTTGATTCTGTTGTGTGTTTTTCTTGCGATGTGTGTTTTTTTTTTTAATGTATTTTAAGCTTTAAATTAAGTTTAAAAAAACTGACATGCTTGTTAGCCAATCACTTCTGTTATGATGTAGTCTTCACCTGTTGGTAATTGCCGACTCTATATCTGTTTGCTCCAATTGTGATGACATTATACCCTGAAAAAGGCTGATTGCCAAAATTAATTTTCATGCATGTGCAAAGGATTACGAGAGTTTTGTGTCAAACTCACGTTAATGACAAGTCCACATAGCTGGAACTGTTCTGGAGTGATGATGTCATGGTAACAGGGCTCCTGAGCCAGTTTCATAATGGCACTCCCTGCTGCGAGCCTCATCCGAGACATGTCAGACTTACTGGGTCCACAAACACACAAATATAAGTTAGAGGCCAATCAGCCACTATATCAGCTCATAATTATATTAAGGGATTGTTCAACCAAAAACGAGACTTTTCTCATCACTTACCCTCATGCAATCCCAGATGTGTGTGACTTTCTTTATTCTGCAGAACACAAATTAAGATTTTTAGAAGAATATTTCAGCTCTGTAGGACCTCACAATACAAGTGAATGGTGGCCAGAACTTTGAAGCTCCAAAAAGCACATACATGCAGCATAGAAGTAATCCATAGGACTTCAGTGATCAAATCCATATCTTCAGATGTGATATGACAGTAACTAAGTCCCTTTTTTTTACTATAAATCTCTTTTTACTTTCACTTCCACATTCTTTTGCTTTTGGCGATTTGCATTCTTCATGCATATCGCCACCTACTGAGCAGAGAGGAGAATTTATAGTAAAAAAGGATTTAAATATTGATCTGTTTCGCACCCACACTTATCATATCACTTCTGAAGACATGCATTAAACCACTGGAGTCTTCTGGATTACTTTTATGCTGCCTTTATGTGCTTTTTGGAGCTTCAAAGTTCTAGTCACCATTCACTTGCATTGTATGGACCTACAGAGCTGAGATATTCTTGTAAAAATATCTTCATTTGTGTTCAGAAGAAGAAAGAAAGTCATACACATCTGGGATGGCATGAGGGTGAGTAAATGATGAGAGTGATGAGAGATTTTTGGGTGAACTATCCCTTTAAATCATTCTGTGGATCCTGACCCCCAGGGAGTACCTGATCTTTTTCTGCTCTGTGAGGTCTCCCTCACTGACCAGCATAGCTGACAGGAGTCTGAGTGTAGAGTTAGCTGATTTAGACAGATTATTCTTCATTCCCATCAACCAACGCACCAATAGTTTAATGGCCTGCACCTGCAGCACGTGCACACAGACATTAATTCATACACAAGCACCAAGAGATGTTGTTTATTCAACCTGATTACACAGAAATTCTACCTTTGCTAGCACTTCAGGGGAAACCTCTTCATCAGCTGTCCATAGCCGCCCATTCTTGTTTCCCACAGACTGAGAGAGAGAGAGAGAGAGGGAGACAATTTAAACTGCAGTGCAATGGACTGTTCTGCCACACTCCAACATTGCAACATGCTCCAAGCAGAATTAATAAATCATGATTCTCACTCTGTCATTCATCAGAAGGTCCTTCACAATAAAATTGGCTACGATGGATTTCATGGGTGATGCAAACTGATCGGGGGCCAGCATGGAAATGTGCCCAAGAGACACGAGTGGAGTGATCAGCTGTTCAGGCACGTCTGCGTTCAGACTGCGAGACAATGGCTAGAACAAAAGAATGAGGTAAAGGGACATATTTCATGTACTTCTTATTTCAGATATATCAGACATTTCAAGAACTATCCCTCGCTTATTTAGTAATAAGCTCCATTTCTTTAGTTGTTGTAAGATTCCCATGATGATGAGTCACAAATTAAAATGTCACAATCTATGGGAAATCCCCACATGAAACCTGTTAAATTGTCTTAAAGTTGCAAGATTCATGTTTCTGGTATATCTACCACACATGTAATTCACACATGCAACGGTTCTCTGTGTTTTGCACGTATTATACCATTCAAACAAAATGTAAAACGAACCTGCAATGTGAGCTAAATCTAAATAATAGATTTTCAACACCTCAAACTAGAAGTTTGCTCAAAACCTTTAGCTACAGACTTCTTACGTTAGATTGTCTGTTAATGTTATGGCTTCGTTCACACATGGCATTAATACATAACTCCTTTTGCTGGCTAATGGCTGATGATTTACTTCCATTTTGAGAAAGAGTCTGATAAATGTATTGCAAAAGTTGTATGAGTGAAAATGACAAAAATGTACCTCAAATATCTGAGCTAACTGGACCTCTTTGTTGTGGAAGATGGCATGGATGCAGTGGACAGCCTGTTTGGCCTGGTGGGGGGTGCCTCTTTTTGCCTTCTGATGCAGAACGGGAATAAGAGTCCTGCAAAAAAAAAAAAAAAGAAAAAAAAAAAGGGACAGAACATAATTTCACTACACCTAATATTTGAATTTGAAGTCTATTTCAGTGAATATATGACTAAATGTTATACGTTAAAGCTTTTGGTACCAGCTCTACACAATTGTGTGTGTGTGTGTGCGCGCGCGTTTTTCGTACGAGCGAATCTGAGGCAGTTCTGTCTCAATCTTTTGTCCTGTGTTTCTGAAGATCTGTATTGCAGCTTCTGCCACTTTATCATCCTCCATCTTCAGACACTGCAGCAGAGACTCGTACGTCTCAGCCGAGTGGAAGGAAGTGGGGTGTGTAAATGACAAAACCTGAGGTGGAGAAGAGAGAGACCAAACTTATTACACATTAAAACATTCAAGAATGTGACAAAGACCTTAAGTATTAAAGGAGAAATATCCGACACTTGTCACATTTTTATCCTACATATTTTTTTTCTAAAGCTGAATTAAGGTTTCTTGCAACAAAAATGGTATTGGTGGGGGAAAAAAAACACAGTGACTACGTTTACATGGACACCAGAAAGCAGCTTCATATGATAAAATGAGAGGAAGTGGCATTCCCGTTTACATGCGCTGTTTGAGCGGCGGTCCGTAAGCAGCTTTCTCCACAGCAACGTAATTTCCCCATGACTCGTATGTAAATAACAAACATGGCATCCGAGGAAGACTTCACTATTTTATTCTGTTGCTTCGCTTTCTTACCAGATATTCCAGAGTTGTTGTTGTGTTTGTTTCCTCAACTTTCCATCATGATCTGCAACAGTATTGCACTGCAATAGTGGGGTTTCCCTCTTTTGTAAAACTCCAGGATTGCCCCAATGTACGAGCGCATATATGCGAACGTGAGGGACAGTCGATATTTTACATTGGTGTGTATGTGTATAGTTTATAGTGTATGCGATTTTCCCACTGTACTTCCAGAAATATTAAATTCTTTCTGCTGTGTGGACTTGTTGCTGGGCTCCATCCTATGACGTTTGTTTACATGACCACATGGGCCGTGTTCTCCAAGAGAAACACAGTTGTGTTAAACAGCTTTCTCTAAATCCCCTAAACAGCCTAATGAATACGGCATTCTCATTTACATGACGCTTCAGAACGCCGCTTTCTGCAAAAACCCTGAAACAAACCGTTTTCTTAAGTGCATGTAAACGTGGTCACTGTTGTTCTTTTTTTCCCTTCCCTTTTTCTCCCCAATTTGGAATGCCCAATTCCCAATGCGCTCTAATTCCTCATGGTGGCATAGTGACTCGCCTCAATCCGGGTGGCGGAGGACGAATCTCAGCTGCCTCCGCGTCTGAGACCGTCAATCTGCGCATCTTATCACATGGCTTGTTGAGCGCGTTACCGCAGAGACGTAGCGCACTATTCTCCGCGACATCCACGCACAACTCACCACGTGCCCCACCAAGAGCGAGAACCACATTATAGTGATCACGAGGAGGTTACCCCATGTGACTCTACCCTCCCTAGCAACCGGGCCATTTTGGTTG
Organism: Myxocyprinus asiaticus; assembly: GCF_019703515.2. Classification (NCBI taxonomy): domain Eukaryota; kingdom Metazoa; phylum Chordata; class Actinopteri; order Cypriniformes; family Catostomidae; genus Myxocyprinus; species Myxocyprinus asiaticus. Next base: position 3,130,596 of record NC_059351.1, on the reverse strand, counting down.
CTCAGGAGACCTGGCTAGAGTCACTCAGCACACCCTGGATTCGAACTCGCAACTCCAGGGGTGATAGTCAGCGTCTTTACTCGCTGAGTGCCCCCGGTCACTGTTGCTCTTAAGGGCGGGTCAAGTTACAGAATAGACATTGTGTAAATGATAGGGCTGGGAATTGCCACAAAAATAATCTTTGTGTCTAGCGGCATTTCTTGTCGACATTGGCGGGTAAATGTGCAAAATTACTGTGCATGAATACCCTGTTAGATTAGAAATATTATGGGGGCGCGACATGTAGTTTACTGCATCCAACAGTTTGATAAGCCTTTTTACAGCTTTACGTATTTATTAAAGCAGTGCCAGACAGAATCTGCACAATGACTTCTGACAAATACTCTGCACAGCACCTCTTAAACTTTTGGATTATGTATAATAACAGGAACATTGATCACAACAGAGGATTTTGATGTCCAACAGTGAACAAATGGCACTTTGATGAGAAAACCTGTTAGTGTGGAACTCTGCACAAAAATAGCTTTATCCATTAATCATTGTAGCATTAAGATAAACATTTATTTTTTTATTAAATAAAAAAAAATCTATTTTTCATCAGGGAGACAATTTTAAAATCATTTGGCTCAAGAATCGCAATTTGTAACAGAATCAATTTTTTTCACCCAGCTCTAGTAAATGAAGGTTTCCGTCTCATCGTATTGATGTAATAACCATGATTACTGCACAAAGTTTTTGAAGCTTAGTTTCCGTTAATGTTCAGGGTGGACTGCATAGGGCTGAGGTCTTCAACTCTGTTCCTAGAAACCCATTTGGTGTTGAAAGAGCAAAAGAGCAAGACAATTTCCTGTTTTCCATAGTATAGCCCCTTGTAAACTAGAACAATTGTATGAATGAACATTACCTTGAGTAGCTCAAGTCCAGCACGGATGGCAGTATCAGGGGTTACTCCCTCATCTTCATCATCAGCAGTACCCTCGATTGATTTATTCAACAGCTTAACCAGGGCACTGTACACACAAACATATACACACATTATAACAGTGATCCAAAAGTGTGCACGATACCTGCAGTTACCTTTCACTCTCACTAGGTGTCTCACCTTCATGATGCCATTCAGTTTGTTACACAACCGTTAAACAAAAAACCCCAAATGGCCCATATTGCCCTTATCTCTCTCCCACTCACTCAGTTTCTCTTCCTCGCACTCATTCATTTTCGTGCTATACATGTGCAGGTGCACTGATAGGAGTCAACATCCTATGCTGCCGTTCAAACAAATGTGCATGCAGTCTCTATGACTTTGCTCACACTGCACACAATTCCAATTTCAAATCTGATTTTTGGGACTGACTGTTTGCTTTGCAAGTACTCTAATAGGATATCATGTATATCTACGTTGGTTGCTACTAGGGATGTGCATGGTTACTGTTTTTAACATTCGGTTAACCAAAAGTTTTCATGAACCGTTAATCAGAAAAGAGTCGGGATGCGGGAATAAAAAACATAATAGCTGCAAACAAAGTGCTCAGTAAGCTATGAGCCTTAATAGCACAATACATAGATCACCAAATGATAAACTCTCACATTAAAGTCAAACAAAAATAATCAAATCTATAAATGGACTCTGCCCGGACAGGTTTACATTTCTGCGAGGCAGCGAAGCCTCATCGGCGTGCTTTGATTTTTTTAATGGTTTATTTCCCCCTTTTTCCCCCAATTTGGAATGCCCAGTTCCCAGTGTGCTTTTAAGTCCTCGTGGTGGCGTAGTGACTCGCCTCAATCCGGGTGGCGGAGGACGAATCTCAGTTGCCTCCGCGTCTGAGACCATCAACCCACGCATTTTATCACGTGGCTTGTTGAGCGCGTTGCCACGGAGACATAGTGCGTGTGGAGGCTTCATGCCATCCACCGTGGCATCTGCGCTCAACTCACCACACGCCCCACCGAGAACGAACCACATTATAGCGACCACGAGGAGGTTACCCCATGTGACTCTACCCTCCCTAGCAACCGGCCAATTTGGTTGCTTGGGAGACCTGGCTGGAGTCACTCAGCACGTCCTGGGATTCGAACTGGGAATAGAGAACTCCAGGGGTGGTAGCCAGCGTCTTTAACCACTGAGCTATCCAGGCCCCTAAATTGAAGTCTTTTTAACTTTACTTGTTATCTAAAGATCCTGCACAAGATGCTGAAATTAAAAGTGAGATTCAGCGCAACAGTCAAAGACATCCGTCCAGCTCGTGTTAACAGTATACAGAGAGATGCACACAAAAGCATGTTTGAACAGCACCTAACATGCCCTATACTTGAAAAACTGACCGAAACCCCACCGAAACATCTGTCGGTTTGTCGGAACTCGTCAAGTTCGGGTCGGGTTGAAGACCTCTTTTGCACGTGTAGAATAACCGGACTGTAATTTTGGCATTCGAATAGTGCCGCGTTGAGTGGTTAACTGAATGTCAACTATCCGTGCACATCCCTAGTTGCTAAAGTAATGACTTAAGCTTCAGCATGATGCCACAAGAGTTCCTTCATGAAGCTGTTTGCTCATGGGGACCCAGGGTCGAGTCTGACCTGAGTCATGTCATGGGATCCCGCTCCCCTCTGTCAACCCTACATTCCGGTCTACACTTTACTCTTCTATAAATAAAGGCAAAAGCCCAAAAAGCCCCACGGAAAATAAAATAAAATAAAATAAAGAGATCCTTCAACAACTGAGCACCAAGCTGTCAGTAGCTATGTTTCCATCCAAGTTGCGAATTTAATTTGTGAAAAACCATATATATATATATATATATATATATATATATATATCCGAATAAAGCTGCGTTTACATCCTGTGTTTTAATCGTCACTTCTGCATAAATTGAAGCCACTGTGACTCTCTTATTAATAAAATACTCGCAGTTAAGAACACGCAGACAAAACACGCAGACAAAACACTCTTAAAGAATAAAGAACTCAAAGAACTGAGTCATGTCAGGGAGTGACAGCGAGTCACACAGTTCTGGGAGCACCACGTGCGTGTGTGCGTTCATCCATCCTTATGTACTGTGCAGAAGTGTCAGTAAACCTGCTCATCTGCACAGTTTGCTCTGTAAACTCTTTGCAGGCTTTGCATTTTCAGGACACCGTTATTCAGGATGACCAGAGCAACATTTCAGCTGCGATGACTGTCTCGCTGGTTAGTCTAGTCATGAACAAGTTGATCAGTCACATGACTTTTTTGATGTGCATCTTGTATTCCTAATAAATTCAATAGGTGTTTATTTGGTACATGTGTTTTCATTGTAGTCTATGCGCATTTCCTCTTATCAAACAAAAAATGTATCCACTTTAATTTTAGAGCTTTAATTCGCATCATGGTGTTTCCATCCAGCATTTGTTATTTGCGATATCCCAAAATGCACATAAAAATACTATCAAATTAAAAACAAAAACAAATAAGTCTTTCAAGGACTTTATGCTTTTAGTTTCGCTATTAAGGCTACAAAACTCTGGATTCAAGTTAAAAATGTAGACTAAAAAACTAAATCGAGTCAGATATACAACAGATGCCTAAAAAGATTTGGACTGTTAGTGTGAACAAAGCCTGTCTGAATTCTTGCATGCATACTCGTTAACTTCACACCTCCCCAAATTAAAAAAAATCTTATCTGCCCTTTGACCTCAGCCCCTGTACCTGATGGCCTCAGAGTCTATGTGCACAGGTGCGATTCTTTCCAGTAGGAATTTCACCATCTCCAGGAATGGGTTTGTGGGCTGCTTGGGGAATGTCAGCTTCCGTGTGATTTCCCTCTGAAAGAGAACAATGATTTATATCTGCTTAATACAACTGAAGGTGTCTGGGGTGCGTTTCCCGTACAACGACTTAACTCGCTGCTTAACCACAATAGCACGATGAATCGTTCAAACCACGTTGGTTCAACAATATAGAGTAGACACTAATGACGTTACGCAGGGGGTGGAGTAATAACTTCAGCTTATATCTAATTATAATAGCTCATCTACACGTACTCCATAAAGCTGTTTAATGTGAGAAAGCTTCTGAGGACACGAAAGTGGCATGCATAGTGTAAAGCTACAGATACAGACAATGCAATAGTGGGGTTTCCCTCTACATCAGACTCCGGGGTTCCCTCGACGCACTTGAGCAAATGCGCAATCTTCAAAACATTTAAACGGCACTTGTGAGTTAACAAACACATAAAAGCCGTGTTCTCTGACAGAAACCGTGTGTCATAAGGCGCTTTCTCTTTACAGCCTTACAGCCAACCCGTTTCAGAACGCTGCTTTCAGCAAAACCACGGAATATGTTGTTTTCTTAAATGCATGTAACGTGGTCAAAGTGTTGACAGAATGATAGATATATATGGAGTCAAAGATATAGAAGTGTCAGCGAAGTCAAATGATGTCCACACAACAAACTAACATGGAACTATCCTTCTAACCAGGGGCGATTCTAGAATTTCGATCTTAGGGGGCTCAGCCCCCAGAGACACTATTAGATGGGCATATTTAATGTATTCCACTCTTTAGCATGGATATTTATTTTTATTTATTTTACATCATTCAAGATAGCCAGCTAATAAACATTCAGAATACTGTAATTTTCTATATTAAAAAAAAAATAAAACCATTAAGGGTGTGTTCACACTTGGCAGGTTTGGCTCAAATAAAACGAACTCTGGTGCGATTGCTCTGTTAGTGCGGTTCACTTGCGACCATAGTTGGCTATTGATGCTTTTGGTTTGTTGAGGTGCTGATTAGTATACTTAGTCATTTGCAAGTTCAATAAATCTAAGACAGTCTTTTCAGCCTGTTTAAAACATGTGAATAAAATTTTTTTTAAAAGATATAAGCGTGGAAAGTGCAGCGTTGAATAAGATTGGTGGTATACTCACCACACACTGTTCAGCCTGTTTGCAGGAGCAGGTGGGGCTGATAAGCAGATCAAGCTGAAGACGGAGCTTCTCATCTTCACCCAGAACCTGATTAAACTTTTTCATGAAGTCCTGAGCTTTTCCTGCATCTGGTAGATTCTCTAAGACAGAGAGAGAGAGAGATTATACACTGAAAAACACATAATTTTAATAAATACATAACTACTAGCAGGTATGAGTTTGCGCGCTTACTAGCAATCGTCATTAGCTTCCCAAACATTGCTGTGGTGTTTGCTTCAGACTACAGGGAGAGAAAATCAAAAGTTATTAATCCACTGCACCTAAATTATTTATTTTTTTCACCCAATATGGAATGCCCAATTCCCAATGCGCTTTTTAAGTCCTCGTGGTCGCGTAGTGATTCACCTCAGCCCGGGTGGTGGAGGATGAATCCCAGTTCAACCCGCGCATCTTATCACGTGGCTTGCTGAGCGCGTTGCCACGGAGGTGTAGCGCGTGGCCATCCACCGCGGCATCCGCGCTCAACTCACCACGCGCCCCACCGACAACGAACCACATTATAGCGGCCACGAAGGTTACCCCATGTGACTCTACCCTCCCTAGCAACCGGGCCAATTTGGTTGCTTGAGTCACTCAGCACGCCCTGAGATTCGAACTAGCGAACTCCAGGGGTGGTAGCCAGCGTCTTTACCACTGAGCTACCCAGGCCCCCCCCCACTGCACCTAAATTCTTATTTAAATTGCACACAGTAACAAAATAAGGACCAAACAAACCACTGCTTTGATTACAGAATATTGTGACTTTTCTCAAAAGTCCATTTTATTTAACGTTTATATCACAATATTACATCAGTCAATTTTCACTAGTGCGTGTTGGTGAGACTTACAGTAGGCAGTTTGTGTAGGTCCAGCAGTTCTCGAACCAGGCCTCTCAGCATATTCTGACACTTCCACATTTCATTCAGTGCTCTGAGAGAAAAAGACACGCTCTGCTTGATATAATTGAACACATCAGTGAGATATGAGTGCTCTTATTAGTAGCGCAGTCGGACGGTTTTAAACCGTCACGTAGGAGCCGGAGACTCTCTCTTGGCAATCTGATAAAGCTATTAAAAGGTGCATTCAGTAGTTTGGAGCCAATTTAAAAAGTTTTACACATTAACAAATTAATTGTGTTTTTGTGAAGTTTGATCCGAATGGTGTACACTCACATCAGATGAAGCCTGTGCTCATAATAGTTTCCAATAAAAAAGTGTTTTATTCTGCACGGTGGGGGTCAGCCCCTTCAATGTGTTTCGCCATGTTGAAATCACATGACCCTTAGTGTTTCACTAAACGTCGAGGAAGAGAATCCTCGTGCTCACTGGCAGCCTGTGTAGGTACTCTTGGCTATGCTTAGAATATTGTTGTTTGGTGGCACGAAGAGCGAAAAAATCAGAATGAGCATTATTGCCAAGTATGCTTACACAAACAAGGAATTTGTCATGGTGACAGAACACAATGGAACATACTTATTTATCGTTCTTTAGCATTGGAGACAACGGGAGATCCAGTAGCTGTACTGACGAAGCAGCACAAAAAAAAGTTCTGAAGCAACTTGCTTCAAGCAAGAAGACAGAAATACCGGCAAAGGCAAAAAACCTAGAGTAAACATCGGTAGCGGTGAGGCATCTACGTCTTCACTCGTTTAGTGCCAAGTAGCTTGGCACAGCGATTGCTGTGGATTTTGTGTAACCATGACGTTGATTGCTTGATAATAAAACGAGTTCTTCAAACACAGTATTCATGGACATGCTAAATTTGATCATCAAAAACAATTCTAATTTTCCTTTACCATAACATTCTGTATCGCTAGATAACGGAGGTTTATTTCACGCTAAGCAGTTCTCTATTAAAGGTAATAACTGTCTTTAGAAATAACGTGAAAGACAGTCTCCAAAGATTATTGATATGAAGGACAACAATAATCTGTCCATAACAGTAGAAGCATGTTCATTTCTGATGTTTGTTTTTATGCAAAGCAATTATATTCTAGGAGTAATAAATAACTTTCGAAATTACCTCAAACGCCGACATTTTCCAGATGCAAATGATAGTCCAAAGCTGACGGGGGCAGCAGAGATGATCATGCTGATCCACGTCGAAAGATGGCAGTATTGCGTCTACCACCACTGTAACATCGGTACTTAAAAGTACATGAAGAAGAGCAATACTAACGCTAGCTAAAGAACTACTGAATGCCCCTTTAAAATAGGACACAGTCGATTAAGACTCACTTGACTGCGTTGGTGTCCAGACAGGCGTAAAGGTAGTACAGACACTTCATCTTCTCCTCAGTGTCCAGACTGTGAGGAACCATGTACTGAGCAAAGATCTTCTCCACCAGCAACCTGACACACACACACACACACACACACACACACACATACACACAGTAAGAACATGTGGTTTTAATTTTATGCATGCTACATTGTTTTAAAAGATTAAAAAGGGTCAATCAATGAATTGTATGAAAACAAATATTTTGTGTATAAGTGTGTATGGCTCCTACTTGTCATCTATGCTGTTCTGGTAGTAGATGTGTAGGAGTTTGTCTTTGATCCAGCTGATTTTCAGAGCAGACTCTTTCCCGGCCTCATGGTGCAAACAGTACTTTTTATACAGTTGGGCCAAACCCATCATTGCTTCTTTGCGGACACGCCACTGAAACAAAACATACATGCACTGAAAATCTTCCCTTTTTCCCCCAAAAAACATCAGGGGGCCCAAAACTGTGGGATACGTGTGGTAGTGTTGTTTATCCAATAGCTACATTCTCTTTACATTCAATACAATTCTTCCATCTACTTTACACGAAGAACAGACAAGAAAACAACCACAAATGGGTATAATGACACATAAGTCCATGAGAGCATTACAGGTATAATTACTATTTATAAACACACTACCTTGATATTCATAAGAGCTACCATTTATTGATATCATGATCATGTTTGGATGAGATGTGGTAATAGTGCATCTTTCTCACCCTCTTGTCCAGCATCCTTTCTCTGACGAAACCCAACAGTTGATCATTCACCAGGTTCAGGTTTTTCTTCCCAGCGTTGATGATGGTCACAATGACATCATGCCTGATAGCCTCTTCTGGGTCATGTGATCTCACCTTCAGATATTCTGATGATGTCACAGACAGCATATTATGAGTTACAGAAGATCTATAGTAATGTGTAAAATGAAAATAGAAATCAGCTAAGAACACATATGGCACAAACACACCTGTAAGATCCCTGGCAAGGTCTGGGTGGTTCATCAGGCAGTGGCTAGCAAACTTCACGCATTCCAGTCTCACAGGAACATGGATGTCATTAAACCTGTAGAAAACAAACCAATTAAGAATGCAAACGCTGGAATGCTAAATGCAACATTAGTCCATCACTTTAGTTTTTTAGCTGCAGAAGAACCTCACCTTCCTAGAAAACATTGCCAGAGTGGGCGATTCTGAATGGCCAGTTCAGAGTCCTTTGCTCCAAAGAGTTTAGCCAACAGTTTCACCACAGCCAATCTCTCCTCTCCGTCATTACTCTTCACAAACAACAACAACTGATAAAGATTTTGTCTGGATCTAAATGGGTGGGTATGTGGGATTTAAGCATTAAGAATAGTTTGTGTGTGTGTGTGTGTGTGTGTGTGCTTAGTCACCTTCAGTTTGAACTCAAGTTGTGGCATCACAGAGACGAGGAGCAAAGGGTCAATAGCAAAGAGCTCCTGAATTAGGTCAAACACATGCTCCGACAGATCACTCACTGAGGACTTCCCCATCACCAACACCTGATTAAAGAACTACAGAGAGAATGAGTAAAGGAAGAGCATGCATAAGTCCACACAAACACATACAGTTACACATTAAAACAAGGACTGCCAAAGATAACACATTAAAGGGAAAGTTCACCCAAAAATGAAAATTCTCTCATTTACTCACCCTCATGCCATCCCAGATGTGAATGACTTTCTTTCTTCAGCAGAACTCAAACAAAGATTTTTGGAAGAATATTTTAGCTCAGTAGGTTCATACAATGCAAGTGAATGGTTGCCAGAACTTTGAAGCTCTAAAAAGCACATAAATGCAGCATAAAAGTAGTCCATACGACTCCAGTGGTTAAATCCATGTCTTCAGAAGTGATATTATAGGTGTGGGTGAGAAACAGATAAATATTTAAGTCTTTTTTTTAAACTATAAATCGGCACTTTCACTCTGACTTTCACATTCTTCTTTTGCTTTTGGCAATTCACATTCTTTTTTGCATATCGCCACCTACTGGGCAGGGAGGAGATTTATAGTAAAAAAAATGATTTAAATATTGATCTGTTTCTCACCCTCACCTATCATATTGCTTCAGAAGACATGGATTAAACCACTGGAGTTGTATGGATTACTTTTGTGCCTTTTTGGAGCTTCAAAGTTTTTGTCACCATTCACTTGCATTGTATGGACCTACAGAGCTGAGAAGAGGGTGACGGTGAGTAAATGAGAGAATTGTAATTTTAGGGTGAACTGTTCCTTTAATTAAATTTGGCACCTTTTAAGCATATTTAATGCAATTACCTAATTTAACATTAAAACCAGTTAATTCTGTGCTGTATGCTTTCTAAAGACTGTTTAGTATAGTTGGAACCTTTTCAAGAGCTCCACCACAGGTGTACATTATACAGGTTCAATACACAATTGCAGGTCATTTATATATTAAACCTAATGGAACCTTAAAAAAAAGTTATTTACAGTCTTAAGATAGAATTTAATAATCATGAAAGCTGAAAAAGTAAGAAATCACCTACAAGTGAAACACACCATTTAAGATACTCACTACTATAATTAATAAGCAGGACTTTTGCAGCATCAATAAAACATCTTTGATGCATTATATATTTTTTTCTAACTAAATGCACTCGCTATGAACTGGGCGGGGGGGGGGGGGGGGGGGGGGGTGTGGAATGGATGATTTGGGGATATGCAGGATGACTCACCGAGGCGATGCAGGTTTCAATGCTCTGAACGGTTCTCTTCAGAAGAGTCCTGGCCAGGTCATAGGCCTGCTTATTCAAGTTCTACAGCACACAAAGAGACAGAACCAAACACTAGTCAGACATCTAAAACTGGATAGGGTAATAAGTAGTAAGGTGTTGTGTAATTCAGCAAAGAAGCATGTGATTGGCTACTTTGTGAGCAGGGATGAGGTTGATGAGGATTGTATCCAGCAGCTCCTGTGTCACTCCATCTCCCTCCATTATGATGGAGCTCATCAGGTCCAACATGTGCATCTGCACCTTCTGATTATGGCTGTTACTGAGAAAGACGAAAAAAAGATGTTGAAACCAGAGGCCGTATAAGGGGGAGGAGGCAGACCATTCAAGAAAATAAATGGGTGAAAATGTAACATGCATCTGAAGTGGCATTTAGGTATATTTACACAGAGGTGGCATACTGTATTTTCCGGAAATAAAGACGCGCCTGACTATAATTTGCACCGGAACAAAACTGCGTTGAGATAAAAAAAAAAAAAAACCCCACATAAGTCACATCTCTGTAGAAGTCACACTGACAGAAGTTGCATGAGGCAGGCGCTAGTAACCGGGAGCAACCGCCCAACTTCCCTTTACCGGTTCAGATGTCAAAAACGCGCTCAGTGAAGATTACAGTACCTCAGAATCTACACATCGTAACAGTGTTTTAAATGGGAGAATTTGCTTTAAGTAATCATGTTTAACAGTTTCTCATATTCTTTATGTTTCATGAAAGAAACGTGACAAGTAAGCCACATCTGTTCATAACATCTGTAACTATATGCTGTGCACAAATAAACATCTTTTAGTCTGTGAGTAAAACAGTATGCCTGTTGTATTCCATTCATTCATTAACATTAACAACTGTGGATATTTCTGATATTTGCAACCCTCTTTGCAGTGTATTAATTATCTGGTTCACTGACTGAATGTTTTTACTATGAGTGTCATGAAACCTCATTTTATGGGCATGTGAGGAGTTGCGTTTGGCAGCGGTCTAGAGTTTGTTACAACAATAATTTTATGATGGACAAAGTATTTAACTGGTTGCATAAAATACTGTGTAAAGGCAAAATATTCTGAATTGGCCACTTTAACACGCTTCTACCATCTCTAACACTGATGTTTTCATCTGTTTTGGTACGGGTGTGTTTGACCAGCTGACATCAGTTACGTATAAATGATGTTTATAAGTCGCTTCGGACTATAAGTCGCAGGACCTTTCAGATGATGAAAAAAAACAGTGACTTACATATATTTACACTGTAGTTACAAATGCATAAATAATGTTATGAGATTAATGTTTTAAATATAAAAGTATGAAAATAGAAATATGAAATTAAAGAAAATATGAAGTTATACTTTTAAATATGAAACTAAATTATGAAACATATGCTCTATCATGACAACAAAGAAATTTAAGGCTGCTGTAATGCTGCATTTGATTTACACAAACCAAAGCAGCATCAGAAGTGCCTTTGATACTAGGGTTTGAGGTGGGTCAGAGCAGGCTTAATTTACTCTGGCTTTTTTTGCGGCATTTGCATCTTTACACCGAATTTTAAGCAGGCACAGAGCAGGCTTAACTCGGCTGTGTAAAGACAACTTTACAGAAGAGGGAAGCCTTCACATTTAAAAGAAACTTAAAGACGACTCATTTGGGGGTCTGGGTAGATCAGCGAGTATTGGCACGGACCACCACCCCTGGAGTCGCGAGTTCGAATCCAGGGCGTGCTGAGTAACTCCAGCCAGGTCTCCTAAGCAACCAAATTGGCCCGGTCGCTAGGGAGGGTAGAGTCACATGAGGTAACCTCCTCGTGGTCGCGATTAGTGGTTCTCGCTCTCAATGGGGCGTGTGGTAATTGTGCGTGGATCGTGGAGAGTAGCATGAGCCTCCACATGCTGTGAGTCTCCGCGGTGTCATGCACAGCGAGCCACGTGATAAGATGCGCGGATTGACTGTCTCAGAAGCGGAGGCAACTGAGACTTGTCCTCCGCCACCCGGATTGAGGTGAGTAACCGCACCACCACCACGACCTACTAAGTAGTGGTACTTGGGCATTCCAAATTGGGGAGAAATGGGGATAACAAAAATAAATAAAAAAAGACGACTCACTTGATGACAGAAAAGAGGGTTTTGAAGAGCTGGATGAAGATCTCATTACAGTCCTCCAATTCAAAACAGATATTGTAGGACTTCACCCATGCCAGGTTCTGTCAAGTCAAAGTAAAAAGCAATTTGGCAATGACAGTCAACTTAATATTGCAACAATGTTGCAGATGAACCTCTTTGCATGAACAAATAGCCGAGGCAATATATAATTAACAATTTCACATATGAACAGAATGAATTCACCTGTCAAAACAGTGAACAGAACAGAAGATTGAATGAATGAATTATTAGTTGAATGAACTGTCTCACCTCTAGCAAGTAGAAGTATCTGTTGAACTGAGGGCTCTTAGTGTCCTCTAATCCCTTCAACTGCCGTGTAATAAAGAGAAAAATTTCCTAAAAGGAAAACAATGCAAAATCAATGACACTGGTGTGCTTCTTATTTCAAAATGTAAAGCTACCCCAAATATTATGTTGTCACACCTATGATGGGTGATGGGACTATGTGCAAGGTGAAAGCTTGACATGTGAGGTGTAAGTATGTGTGATCTTTGAGTTGTCATTTATAATGTTTTGGTGTGGGGTGTACGCCACACCAAAAGGGTAAATTTATCATGATAAATGTGAGGTAGTTTATCTTTTGAGGAGTGCATGTAGTACCTTAAGTTTATCATGTGAGGTGTACGGAGCCTCTGGAGCGTAGATCCTGAAGATGTCAGCGAGACAGCAGGCCACAAGCAACCGCACATCCTTGTTGGGGTTTCGCAGGAAGAACTCAGAAGCCAAGTGAAGAGCTAGAGCCAAATACTGCTGCTTTTCCTCCTCCGAGTCCTGATCCATGTCCATATACGTCTTCACCACCAGCTTTAAGACGGACAGGTGTCATTTAAGACCCTTTTACAATCTTTCTTATAATTTCCAAAGAGCAAACCATCCCAAACGATTAAATCATTTTCTAAAAGACTAATTTCTCTACACTTTAAACAGTATTCACCTATTTTTACAGGTGGAGATCTTTGCAACCTTTTATGCAAAATTCAATGTTAAAATGCATAATTAAATTTTTTTTTGAAGGCATACAAAAGGTATTCATGCTCATGTAAGAACTTGCATTGTTTTTTTGCGTAAAAGTGAGGCACTATCCACTGCCACTGTCTTGGCAGGATGGTGCCGAAAATATAATCGTTCGTATTCCACAAAAGATAGTCATTTGGGTTTTGAACGACATGAGTAAATTATGACAATTTAAATATTTTTGGTGACCCATTTCTTTAATTCATGTCTAAATTTAGTTGATGCCTGAAACATGTTTTTTAAGCTCATACATTTAAAATCTGTTTAAGAGTAAATAACATAACAGTAATGCCCACAATTACTTGTTCTATTTTTTTATTTCATGGTGTATTATTAGTAGGGCTGTCACGATTACGAAATTTGACTGACACTTATATGACAATTAATTGTCATATAAATTGTCATTTTTCATATTTATCTTCAAATAAATCAAATAATAAAATAGCGGGGGCCCGGGTAGCTTAGTAGTAAAGACGCTGACTACCACCCCTGGAGTCGCGAGTTCGAATCCAGGGTGTGCTGAGTGACTCCAGCCAGGTCTCCTAAGCAACCAAATTGGCCCGGTTGCTAGGGAGGGTAGAGTCACATGGGGTAACCTCCTCGTGGTCGCTATAATGTGGTTCTTGCTCTCGGTGGGGCGTGTGGCGAGTCGTGCGTAGATGCTGCGGTGGATGGCGTGGGCCTCCACACGCGCTGTGTCTCCATGGTAACGCTCTCAACGAGCCACGTGAAAAGATGCGTGGATTGACGGTCAGACACGGAGGCAGCTGAGATTAGTCCTCCACCACCCGGAGTCACTACACCACTACGAGGACATTGAGAATTGGACATTCCAAATTGGGAGAAAAAGGAGAGAAAATCCAACAAAAATAATAATAAAATAGTGATATATGATTTCTTTAAGGCTTTAAAAAACTTTCTAAAATATTTCTAAATACTTAAAATATGTCTCTCTTTTTGGTCAACTTTAGTCTGGTCAATTTTACATTTACACTGCTGTTTTTGGAACTCCTGTATTTTATATGATTTTTATTTTTTATTTTTTCTTTATAAAAAATATAAGATATTTAATTAAATATATTATTTTATGCAAGAATAAAATATTTGTCCTACTTCCTTCACTTTCACACGTTATGTACTGCTCTTTGATTAAATTCACAAGCCCTTATTTCTTGAAGATTTTGAGATTGTTTCATCATTTCATCACTCCACAGAAATAAAGTGTGCGTCTCCTCCTCTGTGTCACTGCGTATAATTAACATTGCGTGTATAAACTCACAATGACCAGAAACATTTGCCATCACACGATCGTTTAAAGCAAAGCCGAAGCGCTTTTTTTACGTTCACTATCAAAGCATATTTATGTTTGTTTATATTTTTGCAACTTCATGTGTTCTTCCAGATAGGAGCTGCTCTGGCTGACGATATCCGTGGCTCAGTGATGGTCAGAGTTAAACTGAATGACACACAAACACACCGTTTATGACATTTAGCCTGTGAATTTGCTTAAAAGTCCCTTATTTGGGTATTAAAATTTGGTAATTTGAAATGCACAATTATCAAGGTTTTCTCAAATAGCCGTGATCAGACGCTTATTTAATAATTACGACAAGTGATATATATATATATTTATTATACACACACACATACACACAGTTGAAGTCAGATGTTTACATACACCTTAGCCAAATACATTTAAACTTTAACACACAATTTTCCACAATTTTTTTTCTGAGGTCTTTGCTGATTTCTTTTGATTTTCCCATGATGTCAAGCAAAGAGGCACTGAGTTTGAAGGTAGGCCTTAAAATACATCCACAGGTACACCTCCAATTCAGTACACCTCCAATCAGAAGCTAATTGGCTAATTGTCTAAAGGATTGACATCATTTTCTGGAATTTTCTAAGCTGCTTAAAGGCACAGTTAACTTAGTGTATGTAAACATCTGAGCCACTGGAATTGTGATATAGTCAATTAAAAGTGAAACAATCTGTCTGTAAACAATTGTTGGAAAAATTACTAGTCATGTACAAAGTAGATGTCCTAAACGACTTGTCAAAACTATAGTTTGCTAGTATGAAATCTGTGGAGTGGTTAAAAAATAGTTTTAATGACTTCAACCTAAGTGTATGTAAACTTCTGACTTCAAATGTATGCTAAGAAAGTTGCTCCTTGTACTTAAATGGTGCTTGTTTAATAAAACCAGAGTACCAGTAGATTATTTTAGCAGTTGTTGTTATTATGTCATATATTCTGGTCACAGGTCAACACCCACATCCCAGGATGAACTATGTCCAGAATCTAGTCATACTACTCCCATGCATACCTAAATAACTTACTGTTTACCAGCCGAGAAGTGTGTCCTTTATTAAATACAGTACATACTCTGACTCTGATTTTGGACACAGAGAAAGAGTTCAGTTTCTTCTTCACCAGACTACATAACTTGCTTGCAAACAATCTTGTTTGTGTTATGTAATAAAATGAGACTTCTGCAGGGGTGGAAAGAGTACTGACAAACACAAAGTAAAAGTACAGTTACTTCCCAAAAAATTTAGTGTGAGTAAAGTACCAGTCCTAAAAACTACAAGTAAGAGTAAAAGAGTAGCTCATTTAAAAGTACTCATGAGTAGTGAGTATTGAGTAGCGAAATATATGGCCTAATATAATTAACATTGTATGCTGCAATTTCAAAATATAGCACACATACCGTAATTTACATTCCCTTTTATGGCTGTTTGCCAGAAAGAATAAAAAATATAGGTATTTTATAGGTGTTTTTGACTGCCAACTTTTAAAATACATCACTTATCTATGATAAACACTACATGAATCTGATTCCAAAAAAATAAAAGACATGATTACAGAAATGAAAAGATGAAAAATTCATTTTCAATAAACTGATCACCATTTTAAATCATAATATATGAAACAATTACATTAAAATCAATTTATGTATAGGGTCTAAAATGCCCTTAACGCAGACAAGGCGAGTTATTTCATGTTCAAAACATGAAAAAAAGCAGGGTCACTTGGTATGTCATGTCCCGCACAACAGAGATAAAGCAGAGGTGGGAAAAGTTGTTTGGTACAGGGGCCACATCGGGGTTTAAAGGGATAATTCACCCAAAAATGAAAATTCTCTCATCATTTACTCACCCTCATGCCATCCCGGATATGGATGACTTTCTTCTACAGAACACAAATGAAGATTTCTAGAAGAATATCTCAGCTCTGTAGGTCCATACAATGCAAGCGAATGGGTGCCAAAATTTTGGAGTCCCAAAATCACATAAGTCAGCATAAAAGTAATCCATGTGTCTCCAGTGGTTAAATCAATGTCTTCAGAAGTGATATAATAGGTGTGGGTGAGAAACAGATCAATATTTAAGTCCACTTTTACTATAAATTCTCCTCGCTGCTCAGTCAATCTCCACTTTAACTTTCACTTTCTTCTTCTTGTGTTTTTGGTGATTCACATTCTTTATGCATATCGCCCCCATTGGGCAGGGAGAAGAATTTCTAGCAAACATTGACTTAAATATTTATCTGTTTCTCACCCACATCTATCATATCGCTTCTGAAGTCATGGAATTAACCACTGGAGTTGTATGGATTACTTTTATGCTGCTTTTATGTGCTTTTTGGAGTGTCACAATTTTGGCACCCATTCACTTGAATTGTGAGGTCCTACAGAGCTGAAATATTATTCTAAAAATCTTTGCTTGTGTTCTGCTGAAGAACTTATTGCTAGTAATTTATTATACAAATTGACACGCTCTCACATCAGGGGTCGGTATTATTAAAAAAACTGTCACTGTTTTGCAGTGCATCCGGAAAGTATTCACAGCGCTTCACTTTTTCCACATTTTGTTGTTACAGCCTTATTCCAAAATGGATTAAATTCATTATTTTCCTCAAAATTCTACAAACAATACCCCATAATGACAACATGAAAGAAGTTTGTTTGAAATCTTTGCAAATTTATTAAAAATAAAAAAACGAAATAAAATCACATGTACATAAGTATTCACAGCCTTTGCTCAATACTTTGTTGAAGCACCTTTGGCACCAATTACAGCCTCAAGTCTTTTTGAGTATGATGCTACAAGCTTGGCACACCTATTTTTGGGCAGTTTCTCCCATTCTTCTTTGCAGGACCTCTCAAGCTCCATCAGGTTGGATGGGGAGCATCAGTGCACAGCCATTTTCAGATCTCTCTGGGCTCTGGCTGGGCCACTCAAGGACATTCACAGAGTTGTCCCGGAGCCACTCCTTTGTTATCTTGGCTGTGTGCTTAGGGTCGTTATCCTGTTGGAAGATGAACCTTCGCCCCAGTCTGAGGTCCAGAGCGCTCTGGAGCAGGTTTTCATCAAGGATGTCTCTGTACATTGCTGCATTCATCTTTCCCTCGATCCTGACTAGTCTCCCAGTTCCTACCGCTGAAATACATCCTCACAGCATGATGCTGCCACCACCATGCTTCACTGTAGGGATGGTATTGGCCAGGTGATGAGCGGTGCCTGGTTTCCTCCAGACATGACGCTTGCCATTCAGGCCAAAGAGTTCAATCTTTGTTTCTCATGGTCTGAGAGTCCTTCAGGTGCCTTTTGGCAAACTCCAGGCGGGCTGTCATGTGCCTTTTACTGAGGAGTGGCTTCCGTCTGGCCACTCTACCATACAGGCCTGATTGGTGGAGTGCTGCAGAGATGGTTGTTCTTCTGGAAGGTTCTCCTCTCTCCACAGAGAAATGCTGGAGCTCTGTCAGAGTGACCATCAGGTTCTTGGTCACCTCCCTGACGAAGGCCCTTCTCCCCCGATCGCTCAGTTTGGCCAGGCGGCCAGCTCTAGGAAGAGTCCTGGTGGTTCCAAACTTCTTCCATTTACGGATGATGGAGGCCACTGTGCTCATTGGGACCTTCAATGCTGCAGAAATTTTTCTGTACCCTTCCCAGATCTGTGCCACGATACAATCCTGTCTCGGAGGTCTACAGACAATTCCTTGGACTTCATGGCTTGGTTTGTGCTCTGACATGCACTGTTAACTGTGGGACCTTATATAGACAGGTGTGTGCCTTTCCAAATCATGTCCAATCAACTGAATTTACCACAGGTGGACTTCAATCAAGTTGTAGAAACATCTCAAGGATGATCAGTGGAAACAGGATGCACCTGAGCTCAATTTTGAGTGTCATGGCAAAGGCTGTGAATACTTATGTACATGTGATTTTATTTTTCGTTTTTTATTTTTAATAAATTTGCAAAGATTTCAAACAAACTTCTTTCACATTGTCTTTATGGGGTATTGTTTGTAGAATTTTGAGGAAAATAATGAATTTAATCCATTTTGGAATAAGGCTGTAACATAACAAAATGTAGAAAAAGTGAAGCGCTGTGAATACTTTTCGGATGTACTGTATTACATTAAATTATTTTTAATTAATTAATGCGTTTACATTAATGCCTCACCAAGACGGATATTGGTGGAATTATAAAGTGTATTTGATCGTTTAGGCGAGTACCCGCAATAGCGCTCATGGAACACATGCACATGTAAAGCGCAGCGCACAAACATAAGCCGCCTGTCAGTCAAACAGTGCAGAGCTACAAATGGGTAATATGAAATTTACCTCAATATGTTTCTTCAAATTAGAGGCAGAATTAATGCTGATATCTGGCTTGAGCAAGCTAAACTCACATGACACGATCAAAAAATTGGCCGTTTTCACTGCGAAAAGCCTTTTCAGGTGTTGAACTGCTGTTTGAGGCATAATCCACATCCATAACAATTGGCGGCTGATCTACAGTTGCCGTTTCAAATTTTCTATGCGTGTTTTGATTTGACGGGAGTTACGAGACTCTTGTAGCTAATTACATTGATGGATAAAAATAAAATCAGGACAGGGAAGTAGCAAACACAGACAGAGGGACAATAGCGCAGTAAAAGTACAGTTACAGCACTTAAAATGTACTCAAGTAAAAGTATAAAAAACATTTTTTTCCCCTTTTCTCCCAATTTGGAATGCCCAATTCCCATTACTTAGTAGGTCCTCATGGTGGCGCAGTTACTCACCTCAATCTGGGTGCTCATCTTTTCACGTGGCTCGTTGTGCATGACACCGCAGAGACTCATAGCATGTGGATGCTCATGCTACTCTCCGCAATCCATGCACAACTTACCACACGCCCCATTGAGAGAGAGAACCCCTAATCACGACCACAAGGATGTTACCCCATGTGACTCTACCCTCCCTAGCAACCGGGCCAATTTGGTTGCTTTGGAGACTTGGGCTGGAATCACTCAGCACGCCCTGGATTCGAACTCACGACTCCAGGGGTGGTAGCCAGTGTCAATACTCGATAAGCTACCCAGATCCCCAAAAGTATAAAAACTTTAAACTACTTAAATAAAATATATATATATATATATATATATATATATATACACACACACACACATATACACATACATATATATATATATATATATGTATATATATAATTTCTGGGAAAAACTACTTACAGTAACGTGAGCATTTGTAATTCGTTACTTTACACCCCTGGACTTTTGTGATGAGAGTAGGTATGGTGTCCTTCTGACGTCATTTTGCTCTTATTCCTAGATTTAAGAATAAATGCAAGACAGAAAGGTTCATAAGTGTTACGACTTGGCCTCAGCTCCTAAATTATTTAAGAGCTCTGGAGAGGTATCCTCGCCTAGTTAAGAGTTGCCAAAACGGAGCGCAATGACAGAGAAGCGGCACTCATTTTCTCAAAAATATTGATTTTGATCAAATCTTGCTAATATGTTTAATGTCAAATATATAGTCTTATATAGGTAAACTATGAACAGTAGGCTAACTGTAATGAGAGTTAGTTTTATCATTTAATTTAGTGGTTTAAACTGTCCTTTTGCATTAGAGCGATGGACAAATGCTTGTTTTGTTTTTTATAATGTGAAAAGCATATGCAATTTATATTACTTTTTTCACACAATGCAAGGCGCACACTTACCTATGCAAGTACTATACCTGTACATTTAAAAAAAAATTGCCTTCAATTTGTACCAAATTCTGTCACCTCAGCTAGCGCCTTAGTTGGTGCTGTCGGGTTCTGACCGAGAACATTATTATATGCTAAAATATAATCAAATAATTATTACATGTTTAAAATAAAATAATTTAAGATAACTTAAAATTTCTTTATAAGACATTATTTTATACAGTCTACTGTTTACTTTGCTTGTTATGATTTCTATGTTGATAATTTCCCCACATGGGAAAAAATTTGTATTGCTAAGAATTGCCTGTATGCTTGAAAAGGCGGTCTTGAGTTCAGTTCACGTGAACTCCGGTGGGATTGATGCTGATCTGAATTCAACCACCCTAAATTGTGAAAAAATAAATAAAATAAATTCACTGATATCATCATTTGCATCTTTGCATGCTCCCAGCTGCAATTATTATGGTAACCTAATAATTGCAGGAAGGGAGGAATTCGATTAAACTCTGGTTCAGACCAAGCAATCGGACCATGTGTGAAAGCAACCTAAATGCTCTTTAAAACGTTTACATGAAATATAAATGTATTGCGCTGTAAATTATTACCAGAGCATGCTTGCTGATCTTCTAGCATAGGCTGTAAAATTACAGTTCAATACATGTGGATTAGCAGATGTGGGTAGTAAGGCACTACATTTACTCAGTTACATTTACTTGAGTACATTTTTGGAGAAAATTTACTTTTAAGAGTAGGGTTACTAATGGGTACTTTTTACTCTTACTCAAGTAAATTTAGAATGGAAAAAAAATGTACATTTACTTCGTTATAATGGGCGAAGTTCCTTTCATCACATTACTGGTTTTAATTAAATAAGTTAATAAATGCGTAATTTATTGAGAGATACAAGTATACATAAATGTATCAGTGCCTACTGTATAAATCCATGTAAACATCCACGTTAAAAGTGCGTGCGTGTGTTACTACTGGAGCGCATCTCTGCACGTGCAGACTGCACAGCAACTTTGCGTTTGACAGATGCAGTGCGTTTTTCTCATGGACAGAGAACAAGCTCTGAACTTAAAGCCTAACATGCTTCCAAATACAGACATAAGGTGCCGTTTACCCTCACTGTACAGCACTAATGATCTAAATTCTTTCTACACTGAAAATACTGTAACTACCGAACTAAGAATCCATACAGGACTTTAAAACGCTGTGAAATAGCGGAGGTAGCCATAAATAAAGCTTGCTTCATTTTATTCAACATGATATATGATTGGGCCTGTGGAATATTGTTTACATTTTTTCACCGTAACAATTACTAGAAACTGGTTTCCAAACTTCTCTTCTAATTTGCAGATTCGTCCAAAGCATCCTTAAAGTGATAATTCAGCCATAAATTAATATTGTCATCCTTTCCCGCCCTAATGATGTTCCAAACCTGTGTGACTTTCTGTATTTTTGGAACAGAATTTTAGGGACTGACAGTCTCCCTTTTTAAAATATGGAGCAAAAAAACATGCAGTAAAAGTAAATGGTGACTGAGGATAACATTCTGTCTGACATCTCCTTAATTGTGTTGCACTGAAGAAAGTCATACAGGTTTGGAACAACATGAGCATGAATGATGAAATTTACAACAATAATAATAATGATAATAATAGTTATTATTATTAAAATTAGTATTATTATTAAATTATTTTTATTTTTCTGTATTACGTTAAATGTAATGAAATATTAGGGAGTAAACGTCCATTAAGTTACATATGAAAGTAACTAGTAACTCGCTACTTGAGAATTCTTATAATTGGATACTTTTTTTACTCCTACTCAAGTAATTAATAACATCACTACTTCTACTTGAGTAAAAAAAAAAGTAATTGTACTTTTACTTAAGTACATTTTTTGGCTACTCTACCCATCTCTGTGGATTAAGCACTAAATCCTTTTAGCACTAGGACCCAGGAGAGCTGCTTTTGCCAGTTTGGCATCCAGCTAGCGCTCTGAGTGCGAGAGTGTGTGTGTGTGTGTGTGTGTGTGTGTGTGTGTGTGAGTGTGTGGTGGAGCGGGGGAAGGGCAGTCAGTGCTCTGAGCTCAAAGAAAGCAGCTGAGCTTCAGACTCGGTTAAAACAGCACAGTGGCAAAACCAGAAAGCGCAACAGCCACTCGAATTCCCTCCAAAACACTCTCAGGCTCTCCACAACAATCACAATAGTTACCATTTTGCCCATTTAAAGGAATATTCTGGGTTGAGGTTCAATGCAAGTTAAGCTCAACCGACAGCATCCGTAGCATAATGTAGATTTGCCCTAAAATTTATTTTGACTTGCCCCTCCTTTTCTTAAAAAAATAAAAATTCCTTTAATAAGAGAACATTACATAAAGCCATATGGGTATGTATGGGTTACAATGCTACATTTGTCTTTGTTTCCTCAAATTGTGTTGGGCAGATTTGGCAAATCTAGGCACTCTCTTTTATTTTAATTATGCCCGTTCATTTGAAACAGCAGGGAATTCATTCTTTTTTGGAAGATGACCTAAATCACATTTAGTTCCTGCACAGAACAAGCTAGTGTATGATGGCAATGTGATTTTCCACAAAATCCTTTTATGGTATACCTCGGATTTAAAACATCTCATTTACGGTACTGTATGAATTCGAAATAATTTCTACATTTTAAATCAAACACTCAATCAAACAGAGAGATAGAGGAGGCGGGAATATCTGTCACCTCTTCTTCATTCTGAACCGGTGAGTATTTGTGATAGACCTGTATGAAGAGAGTGAGACCTCAGCGAAAACATTTGGTAGGTATAACATTATTGGGCAAAATCAAGTCATTTTTAACCGGCTCATGAGATGCTGGCTTCAGTATACTGTAATGAGAACGTTTTTGGACCAGTGCCAGTTCAAAGCGGACAGGTTACACGGCGAGACTCAATGGCGCAAACAGAAAACAAGCGATCGACAGAATGTACCGTCGCTTGTCACAGCTGGTTAGGACATAAACTCTAATTAGCACAGAAAAGATACCTTTTATCGCATGTCGTTTGCCGTCACGGCGTGACTTTGGCTTCCTCAGCCTCTTCAATTCCTTTTAGTTTGATTTCCGAGTACTGTTTCAAATAAATAAGGCTGGGCATAGAAACTAGAGGTCGACCGATATATCGGATTTACCGATAAATCGGGGCCGATAGTTGCGTTAACTATCGGAAAAAATAAACTAAAAAAGTTATTTTTGGTTTTATTTCTCCATGGCCGGTGCTGGAGGGTTCTACAGTCTCCTTGGTTCAACTGCATAACCACAACCTCTAGAGGTCAAATAAAAAGTTTGTTGTGCAGCGTGACTACGCTATTTTTAGAGACGGATACTTCAAAAGCGGGATTAAAAACATTGACAGAGAAAAGTCAAAGTATGTATAGAATACACTAGGGTTCGAATATTCGGCGAATTTAAGAAATTTTACATTCGAATGCTAAAACTGTGTATTTGAATTTTGGATGCGTGCCAAGCACTGATGAAGACTTCAGATCGATCGCATTCTTGTGCTAAAAAAGGCTAGACACCGCGCAACAAGTACAGTTTAACATAAAGCAAGTGTCTCAAGATGCTTTTTAAATTTCTTTTTAATTAGACAAAGCATCTAAAAAAAAAAAAACTGCGCTCCTGCACGAGACGTTGAATAAACAAAAACAAAGTGAAACAAAGACGTTCGCCTAGCGCACGTTTACAAAGATAAACAATTAATTAATTAATTAATGGATGGTTGCAAAAGAGTTCGGTGTGAACAGCCCCTTAAAATTGGCACAGGTACTTGGCCGTTGCGTCTTGCTCTCTTACTCTCTTAATCGTTTCTCAGATTAAGCAATGAGTTTTTTTTAAATGCTTTGTCAGGAGAGTTCAACTTGTAAATGTGTGTCTGTCTCGAGATCCTCACGTTCGGTTCCATTCTGTTGTGCTGTTATTATGAAGCTTATGTCTGGGGTAGTATACTGTGGCATCAGTAAGTGTAACAACATGTGTACTGTATATTGTAGCATTTACCCCCCTCATTTTTCTTTTGACTTAACATTTGAAAATATGGACCAACTAAAACGTCTTTATGCACATTAGTTGAAAATGGAATGCTCTTTTTTTTTTTTTTTTTTTAACAGCCAGGAATGTTCTTTGCAATAAATGTAACGGTGCTGTATGGTTTATGTATTTAATGCGCCCTCTTGTGGATTAAGGAAACAATGTCAATTTAAAAATCAGCTGACTTTAAAATTGGAATATTACTCAAATTTTGAAAATATTTAAGGCAAAATTTCTAACTTAGTTTCTCTGCCCAATTGACAGCCCTAGAATACACATTGTTATTATAATTATTATTATTGTCATGGTACAATTAAAAGTCATTTAAGACAACCGGGGCCTGGGTAGCTCAGCGAGTAAAGATGCTGACTACCACACCTGGAGTCGCAAGTTCGAATCCAGGGCGTGCTGAGTGACTCCAGTCAGGCTTCCTAAGCAACCAAATTGGCCCGGTTGCTAGGGAGGGTAGAGTCACATGGGGTAACCTCCTCGTGGTCGCTATAATGCGGTTCTCGCTCTCGGTGGGGCGTGTGGGGTGCGTGGATGCCGCGGAGAATAGCGAAGCCTCCACACACACTAGGTCTCAGTGGTAACGCGCTCAACAAGCCACGTGATAAGATGCGCGGATTGACGGTTTCAGACACGGAGGCAACTGAGATTTGTCCTCCACCACCCGGATTGAGGCGGGTCACTACGTCACCACAAGGACTAAGTCATTTAAGACAATCAAATGTGGTTTGATTATTAACTTGTTTATAATTAATCGCTGCACTGGAGAATGACATTGCCAACAAGGTGGAGAGGACGCTAAAATTAGCTGCTTGTTTGAATAAAAAAATAAAAAAAAGTCACTCATGAATTCGTGCAGATCCATTGAGTTTTTTTTTTTTTTTCAGGGGTTAAGGGGCATCCAATTTGTTCCATTCAGGGTATAAACATGAACGCTCTGAAGAGGTTTTGCTTCTAAGTTAATTTATAATTTTTGCTTTTGCTCGGCCATGCGCTTGCTTCAGAAGACCAAGCGCAAGCAAATTACATTGCGTGAATGCTCATGCACAGTAACAGTTTTATAGTTTTCCTTTTTATAGTTTTTTTTTCTATAAAGTTTCCCAAACTTTCCTCGATTCTGACAAAGTGTGAATTCCAACTGTAAGTGATTATCCCTATGCCCTACTCACTACAATGGACAAAGCGTTTGGAAAATGCCAAAAATGAACTTCTGTCCGAGCGTCCAAATTTTACGACGTAGACTGGCTAACATTGTGCAACCCCTCGAACACACAGTCATATTTGAAACTCAGTCAGAAGAGAATGAACCAGCTCCACAAATTTCTAAAGCTAAATTTCAGGGTTTATGAATAACACATATCCAACAAATTGCATTTGAATATTTTATACTGTTCACTCAAGTACATCAGCACCATAACCATCAAACAGTCATGACATATTAAATATTCATGAATGAAATGGTTTACTCATGATTTTGCAGTCAAGTCCAAGTGTTTTCAACTGCACCATCCTTCAAAAACAGTTCCTTTGCAAAGCTTGAATCGTATTATAACTGGTTCAAAACCAGTCCACGCACATACATAGTCCATGTAGTCTATAGTACGATGAATAGACAAACACTCATAGGTGCACTGAAACGTATCCAAACGGTCAAAAAACCGTGGATTTGCACTTGTAACAAAAACCTTGCTAGCAACACTGTCAAACCGCTTTATAATACTAAAATATTTTCCAGGACAAATAATTATTTTCCAGGACATTTAGATATTTTCTAATTTTCCATGACTGGAAAACCGCATTGCAAACTTCCAGGTTTTCCAGGATGCGTGGGAACCCTGAAATTAATTTTATTTTAATTTATTAATTTATTTCTAACATGAGTAGTTTCTGAACAAGTGTCATCACGGGCAGATAAATTGGTAGGAGATGTGTTTAATAGGTCTGTTTTCCAGTGATGTTAGTGTAACATGTCCACTTATATTTATGACTGAGTATTTTATAACATTGCTGCAGTTTAGTGATTCCCAAAAGTGCCGCTGTTTTTCTAATTTTTTTTACCCCAGTTGCAGAAATGTAAAATCTGTTGAACTCATCAGCCATATAACAAGTTTCACCTCTTCAACTGATGTTTAATACAAGCATTAACTGGTAGTGGATAATCATTTTAAAATATCTAAATACGAGTGTTGTTTATCTTCATCAAAATATCTTGGTTTTAATTGTTTAAACATCTAACAATTTCAACATGAAAATGCACATCATGACTCCGGCTCTGCTTGTGAAAATCTCCCAAGTGATCACAGGCAAACAGGTAACCTCAAACCTAAATAAATAATTCAAAAACTGTGTTTGACAATATGGCATACAATTCAAATTTCAGTAGGTAACACGTCTTTTTTTTTTTTTTTTTTGTCAAAATATATAACTATAACTAAATATTAAACTGCTAATAATATTAGCAATGAGCCTTAATACCATGGTATTTTTTGTGACTGTTATTATGATTAAAATCTCATAGCGTTACACCCCTATTATTAGGTGGATGTGTTAGCCAAAGGAGGGTGTTTTCAAAGGCCTATCACACTGGCGTGTGTAACATCCTATGGCTTCAGTGGCAGAAAGGTGATGGGTAAAGGCCATAATATACTTTGGTTGTCCATGTTGGTGGTGATCGCTCTAGATTTTCCCAGATTTTCGACACATGGACAGTCCTCATCTGTGCATATCGTCAGCAGAAGCGCCTGCCATTGTCTGTACTAAAAGAGTATCGCAAAGCAGTTGTAGTGTACATGCGCTGAATTTCGTTCATATTCGTGGGCAGAAGAGTACACTTTGAAAGGCAATACGGTCGACCGGGCACGACCTGATCTGGAATGCACAAAGTAAGTACCATAAGGAGCACATCAAGAAACACGACTGATAAAAGTTTAAATGTTGACCGTTTACAAATTCTTAAATCCTACAAAAGACAGTTCTATCTACTTTTTTAATCAACATGTTCCGCAATTCATAACGGAAGCCCGTTTTGTGTTTTCGGAAGCCTAAATTGAATACAATAAATTCTTTCAAATTAAAATGGTCAGATATACTACACAAGCTTGAGAGTGTAAGGAGACCAAAGTGATGTTGTCATTTACAGCGCATCATGTAAGTGGGCAATCACTGCTGGACTCTTTTGCCATGGTTTGTTTGCTGCAATTCTCTGACAGCTTTCCTGAACACTGTCAGGTGGTCGGGACGCTCATACAAACAAGCAATCAAGCCACAGAGACACAGAGTATACAGCTGTCAAGTAAATCAGCCAACAAATCTGCATATTAAGTTGGGATAGCAGAAAGTATTAACATCCAAAAAGTTAAACACTTCCGCTTTAACCCACACACATTTATTTGCTAAAACATGTAGGTGAGGATTAGTAATATAAGCCACAGTGAAGAACAAACCAAATCAAGTTCATCTTTCAATCAGACTGTGATTCAAACAGTGTGTGTGTGAATCAGTGATACGGCATTTTTCTTTTTCTCTGTACTCCTTGCAGCATCAGCAGCTCATTGGTCATTTGTTGAGTTTAGTTTGAAAAGTGCTCTCATTCTAAGGAGGTACATTTCTCACATTTCCCAAAAAATCTGTTACAAATTTTTTTTTTTTTTTTTTTGTATTATATTAGAATTGACTGTAGTGAACCCAGCATTCATGTACCCATCCTCTAATCATGAGGAGTATGGTGTTTTGGATAGTCTGCTAAACAAGATACAGTAGGCCTACCAGTTCTTATGTTTAGTTATGCAACTCACAGATGCATTTCTGAATAAAAGATACTACGCCAGTGCAGTTGTTGTTTAGTGACTTCATGCATCCCCTCAAAAAAACAAAAAAAACAATTCAACATCAAACAAAATACCACAATCAAGTATTGTGGCTAAACTGCTCAGTGTTAATCATGAATACATGAACAGCAGTGCCGCTAATTAAACATCATGCTTCCAAGATCAAAATCATTGGGATCTTATTTGGTTCAACTTGTAATGGCCCAATAGGTCTCATGCACTGGAAATCACAGGAAGAAATGCTGATCACTTCTAACTATAAGTTTATCAAAAACTATGGTATGATTTTGGCCTAACAAGATTTTTACATTATCACAAGAAAATATAAGTGGTGATTGCTAGTGGAAAACTTACAACCACAATGCTATCAGTGTGTTCTGAGTGGTTGCTTATATACCCAAGTGAAAATTATATAACACTAAACAGATCAAGTATGCATCACAATATGCAATAAAGTACCAGGGTCATTCTATAATTGCACGTACATTTAATGTCCGTGGTATATAGGGACGGATTATGACTTGCAAAGGCCCCGGGGCCAATTATCTCCAAGGGCCCCCCTCCCCTCCCACCATTTTTTTACATAGCAACTGGCCCAAAAGTTGTTGAGCGGGGGTTGTTTCATTTTCATGCCCAAATGCTGTTGAGCGGAAGGGGGTTTTGTTTTCAATGTTGATGGGTTTTCGAGCAGAGGGGATCGCCAAACTGGATCACGCAACCTTAAAGCCCAGGGCCCCCCGGGCAGTCAAGGGCCCCTGGGCACTGGCACCATTGGCCCAGTCGATAATCCATCCCTGGTGCTATATATTGTATATTTAATGCATTTTAATAAATACGTAATACAAATGCTGATTTTCTTAGAACATAATTATATTTTTCCAAATCACATCATTATTTGCTGGAAAAGCCATCTCTTTGTTCAAAAAGAAGGTGTATATGATACTGTATATTAAGTGTTAAAGATCACAATTGTTGCTTTTGGTGAACGGTCACATAATCTATCAAATCAGGTTGCTATGTTAATTCTTGCTATTTTCCGAAAGTGTACAGAATTACTTAATTAGTCAGTAACACAGTTGACAAATTAAGTTGCTAACATCATGCTTTTTAAGAAAAATATCCAAAATGAGGTTACCCTGAGTTTGCCAAATAGCAAATATCAGAATCAGAATGAGCTTTATTGCCAAGTGTGCTCACATACACACGGATTTTTTTTTTTGGTGATAGGAGGAACAAGTGCACACAGAACATTACAGTGAGACACAGAATATAAAACAAGGTAAGTGTATAAATAGACTTACAAATAATTTGATATATAACATAGAATGGCGTATGTACATGTGCAAGTGGTAATGTATGTGCAAGGTAGAGGTATGTACAGTTATTAAAATAAATATGTGACTTATATGTACATGAGATATTTATACATTATTGCACTATGGGGGAGTCCTGAAGGCAGTTTAATTGTTCATGAGTAAAATGGCCTGAGGGTAAAATCTGTTCTTCTGCCTGGATGTCCTGGTGCTCAGTGTTCTGTTGCCGTGGCCAGAGGGCAACAGTTCAAAGAGGGAGTGGGCAGGGTGTGTGGGGTGCAGAGTGATTCTACCTGCATGCTTCCTCACTCTGGAGACATACACGTCTTGGAGGGTGGGCAGGGGGGCACCAATAATCCTCTCAGCAGTCCTGACTGTTCATTGCAGTTTCCTTCTGTCTGATTTGGTGGCTGAACCAAACCAGCCAGTTATAGATGTACACAGGACAGACTCAATGGGACGGCTGAGTAGAACTGTGTCAGCAGCGCCTGTGGCAGGTTGAACTTCCTCAGCTGGCGAAGGAAGTACAACCTCTGCTGAGCCTTCTTCACAATAGAGTCTATGTGGGTGTCCCACTTCAGGTCCTGAGAGATGGTAGAGCCCGGGGGCCAGTTGAACAGCTATACATACGTAAGTTACAATTTGGAATAGTTGTGGTAAATGGGCACTAAGTCACAATTTACACACTACTAAATATTTGAGTGTTGCACCATTAAACTTAGGTAGGACGCAACCCTATGTGTAAAACTAAATATTTACGGGAGCCTCCGACCAGGAGCAACGGTTGGAATAAAAAAGCATACTGATATTTTATGACATAAATGAGCTCATGTTTTGCGTGACAGGCTCCAATCCTTTTGACATACATTATGATGTTGACATTTACGAGAGAGGGAAAAAAAAAAAAAAAAAACATACTTTTAAGCGGCTCATCAGCATGAAACCGTTCAAACGGTGCAGTTTTCAGGGTGCGTCGCCCGTTGTCAAATTTCAACACTTTCAAAATATATATCGGATATTAAAATGAATAAATGTTGATTTTTCCAGCCTGCTGTATTAGTATTTATCACCCCTTATTTATTTTAGATACAGTTCCTATATATTGATATTTACACAGGGCTATTTATCAAATCTACTTTTATTACGTATCATATTTTAATGGGGATTAATTTATTACAGATGACAGTTACGTGAGCAAACAAGGTTTGAACATCAACCGTAACAAGATCAAACTAAAATGCATGGCTTTTTAACACATCTGTGTCAAATTTGAAGGCTGCTTATTGGATCAATACAGGTAAATGTCATATTATGTGACTACGCATTACTTTTCGGAGAGCTAATGACCTACTAGCTAAGTCTTGCCTTAAGAACAGATGGTGCAACCAAATTAAGCACTGACTTACACTGGAGGCCAAACGTTTGGAATAATGTACAGATTTTGCTCTTATGGAAAGAAATTGGTACTTTTATTCACCAAAATGGCATTCAACTTATCACAATGTATAGTCAGGACATTAATAACGTGAAAGATTACTATTACAATTTGAAAAAAAAGTTCAGAACTTCTTAAACTACTTCAAAGAGTTCTCATTAAAAAATCCTCCACATGCAGCGATGACAGCTTTGCAGATCCTTGTTATTCTAGCTGTCAGTTTGTCCAGATACTCAGGTGACATTTCACCCCACACTTCCTGTAGCACTTGCCATAGATGTGTCTGTCTTGTCGGGCACTTCTCACGCACCTTACAGTCTAGCTGATCCCACAAAAGCTCAATGGGGTTAAGATCCAGAACACTCTTTTCCAATTATCTGTTGTCCAGTGTTGTCCACTCTAAACGTTTCTTTTTATTTATCTGTTTCAAAAGTGGCTTTTTCTTTGCAATTCTTCCCATAAGGCCTGCACCCCTGAGTCTTCTCTTTACTGTTGTACATGAAACTGGTGTTGAGCGGGTAGAATTCAATGAAGCTGTCAGCGGAGGACATGTGAGGTGTCTATTTCTCAAACTAGAGACTCTGATGTACTTATCCTCCTGAAGTCCACTATCATCTCCACTGATTTGTGCATGTTCATCTCCAGGTTGTTGTGACCGCACCAGACAGCCAGCTGTTCAACCTCCCGTCTGTATGCAGACTCGTCATCGTCGCAGATAAGGCCGATGACAGTTATTCAATATACTGCATTTTAAGGGAGCCTTATAATTTCATATTTGTGTTTTGGGGGAAACGTTTACATGTTTCCTGCCAAATGTACCCCTAATTATAGAATGACCCACCTATCTGATCAAGTGTGCCAGTCATGTGATCACACTTGTCATTACTTTGGCTCTTACCTTTAACCGTTTGACGACTTCATCGTTGCTGATTTTATCAGTGATCTCTTTGACACCCAGTGGGTAGATGATCTTCCCGTCCGCCGCAGGTCTCTGCTGCTGATGCTGCTGCGGGAACTCCATCATCCTTCTCCGGACAGACAGTCCTCTACTGGCCTCTATGGGCAACAACACTGAAGTTCAGCCCCACCACACCTCTGAAAACACACTCAAAAACATCTCCTGCACTTCAGCCTCCTGCTCTCTAGACGTGTAGCTACTAGCTAACCCGCCTAAAATCGTATAATGACATGAAAACATTACAGAAGACACATTTCCAGAATAAAAACATGAAGCTAACAACAGTGCTAGCCTGAGAGCTAGCGAGACCCGCACTACTACGCAGCCATTTCAATCTCTAGTAACAAAGGTTTCTACGTGATATGAACATTTAGATGTAAATCAACTATTTGGACGGTATAATATCATTTGTAAGCACCCCAAAGAATAAAAGAGCTATTTTAGCGGCTAATGGCCTAGCCCTCAGCTCCAGGCCTCAAACTATTCAACAAACATCCAAGCAACACTCACGTTTACCTATTGAAATCAAACCCTGCCGCTTCCCATGCCCCAAAACGCATTTCTTCCAGATCTCTCAGTCGATACTACTCCATAGCGGTCGTCATCCCAACTTTACACAGCAGGAAATCTGAATTGTTTACTTGTTTTCCCTGTATAAGTTCACTCAGCGAAGCACTTAACTTGACCATCCCACACAAACTGTGTGAACTAAACTCCTCCAAACGAGCTCAGCCGCCTCACAACCACCCAAAAACAAACCCCCAATCATTACCTCACGGATAAGTCGTTCTTTTAATTCATGTGTCAGGTTCTGGTTTAGGTGTTTTTTTTAGTTTCGGGCACAAAGCTCCGTCTCTTTCATACACGGCACGGCGCCACCAGTGGCTGAAAGCCGGTATTGCAGCGCACCGATGGAGGGAGAAACATTACCGTACATATTAGAGAAGAAGCGCCCAATGTTTCTCTGTATGTGGTGTACCGTATATGTTAGAGAAAACGCGCATAGGAGCTTGCCCCACTCAAAAGAACGTCAAAAGAATATATTTATGTTTTCCTTATTTTATAATGTATTTGTTACTTATATACACTGTTGGATGTAATGCATTACTAAGTAATTAATTACTGTAATTAAATTACTTTTCATTGAAAAAAGTAAAGGGAGTACTCTTAATTTTTCTGCACTTTAATTACAATTACTTCTGATGTAAGTGCGTTAAACACTGCATAGACTCAATATCAAACAATAGTGAAATTTTAATGTCTAGTGTTAAAATGTATGCTTTCTAATTTAACGCTGCCCCCTTAAATTCTTTGGCCAGTTCATGAATAATTTATTTGATATTATGATTTATTTGAAAGAATTAAAAGAACAGTTTCATGTCTACTCTTGTATTTTTCATCTGGTCGAGGTTGATCGGGGTTTTAGAACGTAATAATAATAAGTGATAAGTAATTACTTTTCAAACAGAGTAATTAGTACAGTAATCTAATTACACTGTAGAAGATGTAATTAGTGGTTAGTAATTAATTACTTTTTTTGAGTAACTTACCCAACACTGCTTATATATTAGTACTGTTATATTTATTTTGCTGTTCAAACTTAAATTTATTTTTTTTATCCCCTTTTCTCCCCAGTTTTGGAATGCCCAATTCCCACTACTTAGTAGGTGTGGTGGTGTGGTTACTCACCTCAATCGGGGTGGCGGAGGACAAGTCTCAGTTGCCTCCGCTTCTGAGACCGTCAATCTGCGCATCTTATCACGTGACTCGTTGTGCATGACACCGCGGAGACTCACAGCATGTGGAGGCTCATGCTACACTCTGCGATCCATGCACAACTTACCACACGCCCCATTGAGAGCGAGAACCCAACCACAAGGAGGTTACACCATGTGACTCTACCCTCCCTAGCAACCGGGCCAATTTGGTTGCTTAGGAGACCTGTCTGGAGTCACTCAGCACACCCTGGATTCAAACTTGCGACTCCAGGGGTGGTAGTCAGCGTCAATACTCGCTGAGCTACCCAGGCCCCTCAAACTTTAATTTTTATTTTAGTTAGGGATGTCAGTTTTCAGACATTTTCATAATCGATCGTCATGAAATTAACAATCAATAAATCGATTAATCATTAACGTTAATATCACAAAACGTACACGGAGGACTCCAAATAATATGTGCATGAAGCCTACTGTTTAAATATAAATTAAATTAATACACATATGAAATGCAATTATTGGTATATTCCTCTTAATATATTCTCAGTTCAATGTATTTAAATACATTTAGGCTATGTTTAATTAATATTTGGGAATTGTTTATTTACTGTTAATGAAAAACTGTTAGTAGTCAAGGCCGCGGGAACGGATTTTGAACAGGGAGTGCTGCAGATGGACGGACGGACGCTGGGGGGTTTAGGGTTGGCCGCTGCTGCGGATATGACAAAAATACCTCTTGGCATTTTCGTCGTTACTTTTGTTAACGAGATTAACACCGAATACGACGGTTTGACAGCACTTAACAGGGGGTGCTGCAACGGTGACTGGATGATGCAGCACCCCCTGCACCCCTATTTCCTGCGGCTATGTTAGTAGTAACTTCTATCTTAAGATACTTAAGATATAGCTACAATTTGTATACATATTTGAGTTCATTAAAACTTCACCTTGTGGATCGTAGGATATTTTGGATCTTTGGACTTATTTTTTTTATTAGAAATTAAGTCAAATCATAACACAATGTGTAAACACAGAACATAACATAGGCTACCGCTTCTCTGGTGATAGTGTGATGTCAGCTGAATGTACCTTCATGCTTTCCTGCCAATCGTTGACGTAATTGTAGGTTGGGAGGAAACAAGGAGCTCAACAGTGCTTGTTGTCATGTTGTATTTTAACACACTGTCATGGTGTGTGCAGAAAACATTAAAGTTAATTTATATGGGGCCTGGGTAGCTCAGCGAGTAAAGACGCTGACTATCACCCCTGGAATCATGAGTTTGAATGCAGGGCGTGCTGAGTGACTCCAGCCAGGTCTCCTAAGCAACCAAATTGGCCCAGTTGCTAGGGAGGTTAGAGTCACATGGGGTAACCTCCTCGTGGTCGCTATAATGTGGTTCTCGCTCTCGGTGGGGCATGTGGTGTGTTGTGCGTGGATGCCGCGGAGAATAGCGTGAAGCCTCCACATGCCTTATGTCTCCGTGGTACAAGCCATAATATAAATATTTTCCTCTCAGTGGATCTTGTACCTCATTTTCTCCTTTTTTGTAACCTGGTGTGCGGATTCTATTTTTTTTCTTTTCTTTTCTGGCCTATATTGGTTGAATTAACGCACCCAATCAACACTTTATGAACTGGCGCGAGACATTTTTGTATTTCATACAATATTACCAAACCATTACTACACTAAACAGATAATGGCAAGGCAAGTTTATTTATATAGCACATTTCATACACAATGGCAATTCAAAGTGCTTTACGTATACATTTTAAAGAAAATACAAGATAAAAAAATAAAAACCAATAAAGAACATGAAATAAGAATAAGAAGTATTAAAATAAATTTGAAAAAAAAAATGTAAAATGAATAAGAAAAAGAATATTGTTAACTGTTAACACACACTTTAATTGTTGTCAACCTTCAATGCTTGTTAACCTTCCCTGATCAAACAGAGAAGGAAAAAAAAAGATTTATAAAAATTAAACAGTAACAAATAACAATAAAAATAGAATTAAAATAAGGTGCCAAGTAATTAATAAATTAATAATTAAATAATTAAAACAATAATAACAATATACAACATAAAATAAACAGTTTACAAGACTTAAAGATGTACATTTCTACCCCTTGATTATCAAGGCAGTGATTAATTTCAGAGGGTGTGCGTCTCAAAAATGTATTTTGCTAACTATCAGAGAAGGGTATAGATGCAGGCATTGCTCCAAAAAGGGGCGGTCGCTCCAAATCCCCCTTTCCCTAACCTAAACTGAGCGTGGAAGTGACGCCCCCTTTTGGAGTACCCACGCCCCCTTTGGAGTGCCCCGCCCTTTTCTTTTAAAAGCCTGCAGCTTTACCTACTTGATCTGGCAGGAGCTCATGTTATGCTGTTTCCATCCACTAGAGGCAGATTTTTATTTACTCTTCCTTCAGTAAAACAAACAAACCAACAATTGTAAACAGCGGATCGGTCGTCGGTGTCTTGTGAAGCGGGCACAGCAGAATGCCAAAGAAAAACGGACTGAGTCCCGCCCGAGTTCCGATGCAGGCGGGTGAGAACGGGAGCCGTCCCGAGAGTCGAGCACACGGGGCAAGTGGATCTGTTTTGACCCAGGCGGACTCATCACGGGGCTATAATAACTTTGGGTCCACGCTGTCCAGCAGCGGTCAGTCGGAATCTCAAAGCCGAGACGAAATCATCATTAACATGCAAGAAATGTTTTCTCATCTGGACTCTGAAGTCATTTACATGGTGCTCCATGAGGCAGATTTTAAAGGTAAGGGGAAATAGCCATCCACGACTGTAAAATTTTGGGCAGGTGTTTCAAAACCTTTTCGTTTCCACAAAATGTAAGGGAGTGATAATAGGAACAAAACATCAAACAGCCTTATAATAGGGGTTTTGCTTATGATGTTCAAGAAGTAAGCCTAGTAGGCAGCGTGCTATATTTTGAGACCAAGGCAATAAATATACCATTGAGAGTCAACAACAATGCAGATAAACAGTGTTGACCTGTTGTTCATTATGAATGTTTCATGCATTAAATATCAAATATATGGGCCCATGTATTTTGAAAGTATACATTGCATAGCTCCACGTGCACATGCACGTGGTTACTAGGGCTGCAACTAACGATTATATTGTTAATCGATTAATCGTACGATTATTCGACGATTATTGCAACGGTTAATCGTTAGCTCTTAACCAATTATTCAGCTTGTGCCCCGACTGAAATTGTATTAAACGTGCTTACTAACAATAAAGAGGACAAAATCATCTTTTAAAGAAATTCACTGCCAAACAATCCTATTATTATCAAGTTTTTTTTGTCTTGTTTTCCATTTAAAATTGTCTAAAAATCCTTAAAACAAGATACATTTACTTGAGAAGCAACATATAAGATATTTAGATTTGCTTTAAGAGAATGCATCTTAAATATAAGTGTATTTTGTATATAAGTGTATTTTTTTCACTTGGTTATACTTCTGCAAATGCAGTAAAGACAAAATATACTTATATTCAAGATCTATTCTCTAAAAGCAAGTCTAAATATCTTATATGCTGCTTCTCAGGTGAATGCATCCTTTTTAAAGGATTTTTAGATATTTTTAATATTATATTCAACATTCTTAGGTAACAATTTTGTCTTCTGCAGTATAGCTGCTAAAGTACATGTACATTGTTTTAAAGGAGTTTTAGATATTTATATTGGAAAAGCCAAAACAAAAACAAATCAAAAACGTATTTTGTTGGGGGCCTGAGTAGCTCAGCGAGTATTGATGCTGACTATCACCCCTGGAGTCGTGAGTCCAAATCCAGGGCGTGCTGAGTGACTCCAGCCAGGTCTCTTAAGCAACCAAATTGGCCCGGTTGCTAGGGAGGGTAGAGTCACATGGGGTAACCTCCTCGTGGTCGCTATAATGTGGTTCGCTCTCGGTGGGGCGCGTGGTGAGGGAAAATAGCGTGAAGCCTGCACATGTGCTACGTCTCCGCGGTAACGCACTCAACAAGCCACGTGATAAGATGCATGGAACGCGGAGGCAACTGAGATTCATCCTCCGCCACCCGGATTGAAACAAGTCACTACGCCACCATGAGGACTTGGA
This sequence comes from Myxocyprinus asiaticus, assembly GCF_019703515.2. NCBI lineage: Eukaryota > Metazoa > Chordata > Actinopteri > Cypriniformes > Catostomidae > Myxocyprinus > Myxocyprinus asiaticus. The sequence continues at coordinate 3,093,003 of NC_059351.1, read as the reverse complement.
GCGCATTGGGAATTGGGCATTCCAGATTAGGGAGAGGAAAAAAAACGTATTTTGTTGCAGTGTATAATGGGGCGAAGACTACCCTCTCTCACCTTTCTGTTCACTTCAATCCATGTTTAACTCACAAAAAAACAAACTCTATCTTATTAATAAAGCTGAGTAACGGGACATTTGCGCAACTCATAGAAGAGGCGCTGACCGCACAGAGAAACACCAGTTTCGGAGTTTGTAGTTATTTACATGATCTGTTTCCGTATTATTTGAACTTTAATAAAGCTATAACGCATTAAATATAACTGCATTTAAGATGTAACACTGAGGTGTTTCCTTTAAAGAACTCCGGCTCCGCTTATTCCACAACGAGAGTGCTTCTGTATTTACTTATTTTGTATTTTTGTATAATTCCCTCACACTTTGCGATCTACATCACTTGAAGCTTTTTGGAAAGTTTAGAGAGCATCTGGAATGTGATCTGTGTAATTCTTCCTCTCCTCAGTGAAGTACTGCTCTCGCGCGTCATCATTAGAGTTTAATGTGATCTCATGTTACGTTAAATGACATCAAACGAGTATTCGACAACGAAAATTTTTGTCGATAATCTTTTTATTGTCGATAACGTCGACTAATCGTTTCAGCCCTAGTGGTTACACATAATATTATTACATTTACCCTGAGTTTCTTTTTTCATCACTATCTCTTTGCATTAGTGGACAATGCAATGGATTCTCTTTTGGAGCTGTCAGATGCTGCTGAGGGCACAGCACCGCCCCCTCCTCCAGTCTCTGGGTTTGAGGTGGCTGCTGCTCTCCTGGGAGCGGACTCCACTCAAAGTGGCTTCGCTTTTTCACACCAGCCTGAATCTCAGCGGGAACACAGCCCTCATGAAACCCACCTAACCACAGAGTTTGATACGCTCCTAGATCAGGAACATGAGACTTTGACGTCACAGCAAACACAGCCTAGCATTCATTCTCTGATGTCCTCCATACCTCTCTCTGCTCTGCCCCCTCCTTCTCAGTCAATCCATCTTTCCTGCCTGCCTCTCACATCCCAGACTCAGCTTCCTGGTCCTCAAACCTCTTTAGAGCTTGAGCAGAATCCCAAGTCGGGCTCTGTAACTGAACAGGCATCATACTCTAGCCCCAGGCTCAGAGAGGCCTGTAGAGGTAGTTCAACTGTGAGTGAAATGAGTTTTGGTGGGGTTCATATCCCAGAGCAGAAAAGCATATCTCTTGACTTTAGTCACTTAACAATGGAGGCCAGCTCTACTGAACCACGGCCCTCTGCCTTCCAGGTGTACCGCAGACCTGATCAGCTCCACAACCAAACAGGAGTTCTGAAGAATAATGAAGCGCTCAGAACACCAGCCATGTTATTGAAGACTCAGGCTGCGGAGTTCCATCCCCGCACTGTGGGGCCAGCCTTTATTACACCTGTCATTCCTAATCCCACACCCTGGAACACTAACCCTTTCCCTGCTGCTCAGTGGTTGGCTCATGGACCTATCAGACAAGCACCTCTGAAGCCTTCTGCAACTGTACCGAAGTCATGGACTCTACCTCCCAAGAACCGACTCAAATTGGAAGGGCATGTGCTGGTGTTACTTAGAGGGGCTCCTGGATCAGGCAAAACCACCCTTGCCAAGTAAGCAAGAAGGCATTCCACTGGGATGGCATTAGTATACTACTAATTATCAACAATCTCTGAAAAATAAATTCTAAAAAATCCTTATGCACTAGGGGTGTAGCGTTTCGCTCATCTCATCATTCGGTTCGTTTCAAGATACTGAGCTCACGGTTCGGTATAGATTACATTCTTTAAGCCTGAATCAATAAATGTTAAGATTGAAAGTTGTATTATTACTTTAAAGACATATGACAAACATTTCAAATGTAGCACTGTTATTAAAAGTGCTATATGATGTAATAACTTCTCTTGGCAACGGAGTCATTTGGTTTTAGTTTTTAAAAATTAACATCTAACGAAAAAAAAATGGGTTACTCTTGGAGTAATAGCTTTGAAATTGAGCCATGTTATTAGTGATAGAGTAATATTTTACCCTGGATTTTTAGTTGGCTGATAGTTCTTTTGAGATCAACAACATTGGCAGATAACCATGCTTGCTTGACTGATCAACATTATATTGGCCTCCATGCTTTTTATATTTGTCATATATGGTTGTAGAGAAAGTGTATACAGTAGATTTGTATCTGCTTTATGAAATTCTTCTGTCTTTTTGTTGTGCAGTGCTATGTTGGAGCATAACCCAGGAGGGGTTGTTTTGAGCACTGACGAATATTTTACTCGAAATGGTCCCTACCATTTTGAGCCAAATTTACTAGGAGAAGCCCACGAGTGGAATCACCAGAGAGGTGAGTATATACAAAGTGTGTCCAGCTCACCTCAAAACAATACAAAACAGAAATGTCTGGGCTGTTATTAAATTATTAAACTGTCCAATTAATTACGCAGACTGTAATTGGTCTTTCTGGTGATCAACTTTTCAGCAAAAGAGGCTTTGAAAAAAGGCCAGACACCCATCATAATTGACAACACCAATATGCAACGTTGGGAGATGAAACCATACGTTGCTATGGTGAGCACATAGTATGAAATAAGTTCTCAATGTATGATATAGAACAATGACCACATATTATTTTCACTATTACATATTATTATTATTATTATTTTTTAATTGTCCAAGATTAGCTGTGGCATTTCAAATGCAATTGATATTTCTGGCAATTAAGTGTATATGTCTGTAGATCTTATTTATTTATTGGTTTACCTCTAGAATGTTCCCTAATTTACAGTGTGATGTGCCCTTCACTCGTACACATAAATACACCTTCTTTTGCTTCTAGGCACAGAAACATATGTATAAGGTGCTGTTTCGAGAGCCAGATACTTGGTGGAAAACCAAACCCAGAGAGCTAGAGAAGTATGTAAGACATGATCACAAATGAGAATTAACATAAACCACAGAAACCATAGAATTTATTCATTAACAAGTAGGGCTCCCCATAAATTGTTTTTGTTGGGAGTCTTATATCAACAAATTATTCTTGAAGTTTGAATAACTAATACTAACACAAAACTGTGATTCATAGCTTTAAATAATCACACAATTATAAATGTTTACAATTTCTTGACAAGTCTCTTTCTGTTACCCTTTATGTAAAGGCGTACAAGGCACCAAGTAACAAAGAGGAAGATCAAACGCATGTTGGAACGGTATGACTGTTTTGTCTCTGTCCAGAGCATCATGAATTCACAAAGACCGGAACAAGTGCCAAGTGTTGTGGATTTGACGCAAACAGAGATCGACCAGCCCCGGTGAGTAAATGCATTACATTCATGTTATGAATTTTTATCATTAAGATGTACAGATGTACAAATGTACATGTACATGTGGATTTATGTCATTCCATTCAGGCAGTCTTTACCTCCTGGGCTCAGTCATCCTGATCATGTTGGTGACTCTAGGTTGATTAAACTAAATGTGCACCTTTCCACATCTCTGCCTGATGTGTCCTCCGTAAGTCAGGCTTTCAGTACCATTTCCACAGGCGAGGAAGAAGGTGAAATGCAATCCTACAGTTCCAAGGTGTCCATGGTGTTCCATGAGAACACTCTGGCAGGGTCTGGGATGCTGCAGTCTGACCTGCTTGATGGAGGAGAGTTAGACTTGAAGCTAGATGCCTGCCTTGAAAATTATGGTGAGTTTGGAATGACAGCAAAAGAGAAGTTTCTAGAGCAACCGGTGGCATTTTCGGAGTCCATTGCTCAGCGTGTAAGGAGGGACAGAGCGCCTTCTGCAAATGCACTGGGAGTAAGTGCCATCAATCAACCTGTGAACTTTGACCCCAATGTTGAGTCTTCTAAGCAAGTTGAGGAGGGATGCAAAGATCAGCCTCTTGCTGAAGGCAAAGTAATGCGACCAGAGCTTTTGGATTTTGTGGGGGACTGGCCACTGGAATCTCAAAGCCAACGCCAAGGAAGACAACAGAATTCAAGGAATAAATCTGTAAAGAACACCGATAAGGAATTCAGAGCTGTGGAAGTTGGAGAGAATGCTTCTGCTGATGTGGACAAGCATTCTGATACTGACATGATAAATGAAGAAGAATTTGTAGATCTACTGCAAGGAGGAGGAAGCTCATCTCCAGCTCCAAGTAAATTGACTTCACAGCATTCCCCATCCTTGGGTAGAAACGAGGGTAACTTGAACCTGGAGACTGTGCTCTGGCCTAAACTCCCTGACTGTTTGCAGGAGTGGAAGTTTTCAGAGTGCACTGACCCAAGCAAAGATTACTCTACTTCTCCAAGTCCAGTGAAAGAGGGGGCAGACCAAATTGAGGAGTCCAGTCATGTGTCCACACAGGAGGTGGTTGAGCAAGAGGGGGAGAGTGTGGTATCTGAGGAGAAATGCAGAATGAGCCCCAGTGTCCAGGGAACTTTGTGTTCAAGAGTTGCCATAGACTTGGAGAGCAGTCTGGAGAGACGGAGAGGGCTTAGTCGAAGAATGGGAAAATCTTGTAAATTGGCACTTACCTTCACCAATCAAAGCCTTTCCTCACCCTGCACAAAGTCTTCAGTTATTTCACATCAGCCCTCCAATCTTTCACCAGGGGAAGGAGTCATAGAGTCGTGTCCCAGCATCTTAACCCAAACACATCCTCAAGACTTTGCTCTGCTTTGGCGAATTAACCAGCTAAAATGTTCTGCATCAGCTTCGGACCTCTCTAGTAGTGGTATGGTCATTTTGGATGGAAACTCTTTGCGTTTTACTCCAAAAACAAATGAAGAGCAGTCTGCCTGCCAGCAGGGTGTGCCATACCGCATGGTCCATGAGAAAGGCTCTCAGGTGGAAGACAGCGACTTAAGAGAATCCCACTCCAAACAACAAAACCTTGAGATACTAGGCCGCCACTTCAGGCATGTCTCCATGGATATTCTGGAAGACCTTTATGAGAAGTGCCATCAAGATATGGAGTGGACATCTAATTTATTGCTTGACTCTGGAGAACAGCTGTATAAATATGACGAAGAGAATGAGGAAGGTCATTTGGGGTCATTTTTTGGGGAACAGTCACACGATTACCGAGCTGTGAAGAAATTTCCAATCACCGAGCCATCAGAAGCCAGCTCAGAGAGCAACCGGGCTGGAGCTGAGCAGAATGTGGCAGACTCCAGCAACAGTTTAGCCAGCAGCATCAGTCCCAAGTCCCAAGAAACTATCTTAAGTGACTTGAGCCATGCTAATGAAGATTGGAGCGCAGGTCAAAGCTCACAAAGTGAAGCTGAAGGATCTGATGAGGGTTTAAGCATTACCAAGGAAAAATGTGAGCCTGAGCATTCCTTTGTAACCTTAGGGCAACCAACAGAAGACACTAAAGTACAATTGAATGTTCCAGCAGCTAGTGAGGCAAAGCCAGAACCAGATACAACAGATCAGCTAGATCTAGAGCAGGAAGGGACATTGGTGAGACAAAGTGAGCAAATTAGTCAGAGCCTAGAGGCACCATTGGAGCAATGGACTCAAGAAGAGAGAGGAGTGATGGAAAAGGAAGATGAAGAAACAAGAGCACAGGTGGATTCCATTACACAGTCACTTCTGCATCAGGTCGATGAAATGGAGCGCAGAGAGGAGGAGGAGGAGAGCAAGGAACAAGCAAAGGATAGAAAGAGAACTGGCCAGGGGAGAAGAGAGCCAAGAACTTTGGACATTCAGACTCTGGAGCTGAAACTTCCAACTGAACTTGCATTGCAGCTCACTGAGCTGTTTGGACCTGTTGGGGTCAGTCCAGGTAATCAGTTGTCTTATCAATGCATCAGTCAAATTTTCAGTTAGTCATTCAGTGTACAGTATCAATCAGTAAATCTGTGCCTCATTAAAAATAGTGTCTTGAATAAACGCATGCATAACTGTAATTGGTTGGTTTTCATGCTCGGGACACGGTGCTCACACTGGGGCTCAGGTTCGAGTTTAGCCAGTGTCAGCTCCCAATCCCATTTCCCAACTTTCTTCCAATACTGTCCTTTCACTCTAACTGTTCTGTCTTGTCCCATGAAGTCAAAAGGCCATACAAAATGAAGAACACTTTCACATGTATGAAGTGTGTAATTTTTGTGCCTCTTTGAAACCAAACAAAGTTGTGGCTAAATTTAGAACCGCAAACTACCTTACTACACTTACTATTTCTGCAGTATCTATACATGGCTGAAATAGTAAGAGAAGTATGGTAGTATGCAATTATGAATTTAACCATTAACTGTTTTCAAACAAGTTTCTCAAACAGTCCCCCATCTTCCATTGGCCGGTCAAACAGATAGCCCCGCCCCAAACTCACACCATTGGTTAAGCCAGTGTTGGTTTGTCGGGCTGGTTTACTGGTTGGTATGCTAAATAAGGATCCACAAGAGTCCCATTCACACATTTAAAACTGTATTAAAATATAACTTTTGAACTCCATATGGCTGCAGGTGCATTTTCACCAGATGACTGTGCTGTGCAAATTGACCTGAACTTGGCCAGACTGCTGCACCAGAAATGGAAGGAGACTGTCCAAGTTAGTCACAGTACATATTTTCTTACGTTTACAGTTTTTGTATATTTCACATTCAAAACAAACGGCATAAATATGACTTTAAATGTATATATTAGTGTTTTTTTGTGAGTGATTCTGAATTAATTTAGAACTCACTCTGTGTCTGTTGTATTTTGCAGGAGAAGCACAGACAGGCATCTCTGTCCTATAAGAGTATGACAGCTTATTCTCTTTATGCACGCAAGCACACAGTGAATATAGATGTACAGCATAACACCATGAAATCACAGTGAAGCCCACAGTGAAATCCTGCTTTTTCCTTCACTTTCAGTGAGAGCAGAATATTTATTTGACATTGGAAACGTGTCGCATTGAGACAGGGTGTTGAAAAATTACTTGATTAGTTAGGACGAGGTGTTGGAGTAAACATATTCTCTAATACTCACACATACACACAGTCTGTCTCTATTCACATTCAATAACCACTGCAAAAAGAGATGGTCTGCTATCTCTCTCTGTCTACTACTTTTATGGGTGTTCATCCACATACACATACCATTAATAATTTTTCTCTGTTTTTCTTCTTTCCTGTCCTTTCACACTTTGTATTTCCATGGAAATTAAGGTTCCGTCCACTGGGGTGAATCAAAGTGTAACAAAACTGGGCCAAGAGACCAATCAGGTTTGCATGAAGAAATTATTTTTATGGACCACTGGAGTGTGTCCTGTCCCCCCATCTCCCTGAGGGACATCATGATTGAGGAACAGGTGATGCAGGACAGCATGGAGAAGGTAACACTCATAGAGAAACACTTCCATCCAACCACTGCTTTTAACAAAAAGGAAGTAGTAAAAAATAAAATGTGTTTGTGTTTTTAGTCCAGGTCAGGTCGGAGGGATCTGGATAAGAAAGACAGTGCAGCCAAGTTGAAAGAGAACCAGCTGTTTTCCATGTTCCCAACCATAGACCGACATTTCCTCCGAGATATCTTCAGAGACAACAAGTGAGAATATAATACATAGTGATAGACCATTATATCGGCCCAGCTAACGGTAGTGTTGACTAGGGTTTTCAATGGATTACAAAAATTGTTTTTGTAAATTGAGTGAATGTTGTCTTATTTGCTGTCATCAAATAGTATTATCTATATATTGGCAATTGGCCATGCTGCTCTCTAGATATAGGCATTGACGATTGAAAAACCCATATCAGTCGATCATTTAAATGTTGTTTTGTGACAGTGGCTTCTGCAGAAAGCAAGATATGAGCCATCATCATTATGTTCCTGATGAACCTCAGATGAGTCCAGGGGGATTCTGCCTGTAATAAGTGTGCTGGAAGTTGCTTTGGATAAAACAATTGCTACAAAATGACTACGTTATGGAAATTATGGAATAAATACTGACCCAAGTAGAATTAAATTCCCTAAACTACCTGGCTAATGCTGGTCTCCTAGTTTCCCAGCCCGCTGGTACCTTTTTCTTCAGCACATTACAACTCGGAGTCCACTGAGAGGTTGGCAGCATCCTGACTAAACTCACTCAGTCCAAGAATCTTGTATTCTGTCACTACACACTAGCGATTTCACCATAACACCTATCTCATATCTGGACTTCTGCTGCAGCCTAATAACTCAATCAGTTTCTGCTCTGCTCATTAATTAGTACACAGCCGGGGTTCAGACGCAGCTGTGGAACTCACCCAAGAAAAGTTCAACGCAAGCTTTTATAGATGATATCATGTGATCTCTCCTGATACTTGTTTACTTTATTCTGATTGGAGGTTAGTTAGAATTAGCTAATCATCAAGAGATCAACATTATGAAATATAGTTGAAAAGAGAGTATGTTGAAAATTCCAGTCATCGTTAGCTGCATATTCCAGTACATCAATGTCCCATTTTCAGTTCCCCTCAAACAATTCCACTTGCACGGACCCGTCTTTGCTCCTCTTCTCAGCTATCTTTTATACTTAACCCTAAAATTTCATGACTTGATATGGCATTTACAACATATTAAGCATTTGTAATGTGATTTAGTTCAGGGTGAAACTTAATATTCAGCAGGAGATAAAGCAGGGTTGAGCTTGATTTTATCCCTTGGGATTTGATCAGATTGTGAAAAGTGTCCATATACAAACATGTAAAGAATTATTTGTTAAAGGGTTAGTTCATCCAAAAATTCTGTGTGTGTTTATCTCATTATACACATACCCTCATGCCATCCAAGGTGTGTGTGACTTTCTTTCTTCTGCAGAACACAAATTAAGATTTTTAGAAGAATGTTTTAGCTCAGTAGGTCCATACAATGCAAGTGAATGGATGAACATTTTGAAAGCATTTTGAAGCTCCAAAAAGTACATATAGCCATCATAAAAATAATCCATACGATTCCAGTGGTCTAATTAATGTATTCTGAAGCAAAACACTGTGTAAGAAATTGATAAATATTTAAAACTTATCGATGACATTTCTGCTGACTGTCTGTGATTTTTGGAGCTTCAGAAGAGAAATCTCCATTCACTTGCATTATAAGGACCTACTGAGCTGAGATATTTTTCTAATTTGCTTCAAATGTGTTCTGGTGAAGAAAGAAAGTCAAACACACCTGGGATATCATGAGGGTGAGTAAATAATGAGAGAATTTTCAATTTTGGGTGAACTATCCCTTTAACGATATTACCATAATTTCATCAGTTAATATAATAAATATAATATTTTTCCCACCTTTGGGCATTGATTCCTTTTTTTTTTTTTCTTTTTTTTCTCCATTTTCCACCCAATTTGGAATGCACAATTCCCAGTGCGCTTTTAAGTCCTCGTGGTCGCGTAGTGACTTGCCTCAATCCGGGTGGCGGAGGATGAATCCCAGTTGCCTCCACGTCTGAGACCATTAACCCGCGCATCTTATCACGTGGCTTGTTGAGCGCGTTGCCACGGAGACATAGCGCGTGTGGAGGCTTCACGCCACCCACCGCGGCATCCGCGCTCAACTCACCACATGCCCCACCAAGAACAAACCACATTATAGCGACCACAAGGAGGTTACCCCATGTGACTCTACCCTCCCTAGCAATCGGACCAATTTGGTTGCTTAGGGGACCTGGCTGGAGTCACTCAGCACGCCCTGGATTCGAACTAGCGAACTAGCGAACTCCAGGTGTGGTAGCCAGCATCTTTTACCACTGAGCTACCCAGGCATTGATTCCTTAAGCAAAAAAAAAAAAAGCAATTTCATAGGCAGAGAAAGTTATTACATTTTAGTAAAGGTTTAAGAAAGTTTAACTTTTTCTTTAGAGAAATGTGCATTGTTGAATCATGCACAATGTGACCAGAAACATTTATGAAGAATAAAAAATAAGCAGTGTCAGTTCAGGTTTCATGTTCACTTTACTTAGGGTAAGTTTACATGACAACGATGTACTAAAAAACGGAAACGTTTTTCCTTTGCGTTTTTGAAAAGTTTCGCGTACAGACGACAACGTTGTCAAAATTTCCCCGTTCACACGGATCCACGAAAACGACTAAAAACACTGTATTATGCATGCTAGGCCAGTTGTTAGCGATGTCACTTTGTAAAGAAATACTACGCACCTGCGCACATAAGCATTCTGCCACAGAGCGGTGAATACAACCAATAAAGATGGCGATCGCTGTTTGTAGTAGTGATGCAGTAAATCTACACTTTGCTGGAGAAGCGTCAATAAACTAAAAATATTTAGCAGCACAAACACAGTCCTGTAGTCCGCTATTGTAGTTTTGAATGTCTCGCGCATTTTGAAGTACTCAAGCGCATGCTTATAGACTGAACACGTAATACGCGTGCGCATGATGTCATCGTTTTCACAAATTCGTGTTTTTGTATGTTTACACAGAGACGATAACGGCATAGTTTTCAAAAACTTGCACTTTGAAAGCCGTTTTCAAAAGTTTGCGTTTTCAGGCCTCAAAACGCCATTGTCGTGTAAATGAACAGCCAAAACGCATAAAGTTTTCCGTTTTTAGTTGAAAACGTTGTCGTGTAAACGGCCCCTGAGTCAACATGCAATCAAACACTAGACACACTCAAATCCTAGTCTTTAGATTGTGGTTTGCCTCGCTTCATCATTTTCCACTCCTTAAGTGAGATGTTTAGTTTAAAACTCTTTTTCTCTGTGATACTTAAAGGGTTCATAACATGAGGAATCTTTTGACATTGTACTATAAAAACATACTGTAAGTTTCAGAACTCAAAACTTCCTCCTCACTGCAAAAAGAACATTTGTTGAAACCAAAACGACTCGTTCTCTACTTCCTCCACATTGTGATGTCACACAGTGGAAGACATTTGCATCTGACCACCTCCACAACAACACATCAACGCCTAATTTACCTTCTCACATCCGTAGCCCCGCCCAGTAGCGGTGAGCAGTGAGATGACAGGTCACTCAAGAGCAAAGAGCCAATCAGAACAGTGGGTGTTTACTGTCAAGTCTTAAAGGGGAAGTCGCACCAAAACAGAGTGTTTCTGACAGAGGATCAGAATGAGGGTGCGAAATGATCATGTTTTACAAACATATATGACTATTTTTTGTGCTAAAAAAACTTTACTAATATTATAAGTGACTCTAAAGGAACATAATAATAAAATAATAAAAAAAGGCATGTCATGAGCCCTTTAAGTTCTAGAGGAATTTTTGGCACATAACTACGTGAATACACTTCTAATGCTTCTCATAGTTAAGTTGTTCAATAGTGCAAAAATAACCTAATAGCAAATACCTCTCAATCATCTGCTTGTTTAAGTTACTCTCTGGAGCAGACCGAACAGTTTTTGCGTTCTCTATTTGATGATGGACTGGTTAGAAACGTAGTGGCACCTGAACCCACCCCTCAACGCAGTGGCACACACAGAGCGCAGAGCAAAGAGAGGGTGAGCACTGAACACATCAACAAAAACCATAATGAAATTAAATGAAAGCCCAGTGTTGACATGTTTTGCTTTACTCAGAAATGGAAACAGAGAGATGGGGAGGTGGAAGCAGCTCAGTTCCAGGATATGGAGGATCCGGAATACGAGGATTTCCGCACGGAGGCAACACTGCAGAGACGTCAACAAATAGAGTGTTTAAACAAGGCAGCTGAAACCCACAGACAAGGTCGCAAGGACATGGCTAGTTTCTATGCACAACAGGTTAAAGAGATGAAAAAAGACGATGTTCTTTTGTGTCAACAGTGTCTTTTAAAATATATTCTTAGCAGAAAACATTGCTGCGTTGTGCTCGAACGCTACAACTCATCTCACGTGAACTACGCAGGTTACGTTTACTAATGTTACCTAGCTTGCCTCCCCTAGCCTGCAGAAACTCAAAGCTGTGTACTGTGATTCCTGTTTCCATAGTAACAGGGACATTTCTGATTGGTTGATCTTGCTTCAGGATTCTGGGTAGTGTAGTTCTTCAGCCATTGAAATTTAGCTTAAACTTTAGATTAAACTTTTTTTTTTTATTGCTTCTACAGAAGTTTAACCAGAAGTTTGGTTGGTCTGTCGTGATTACTATGAAGATTATGAATGGCATTTTACTTCCAGAACACTATTGTTGATCTATTTATTAACCCTTCCGTGATCTTATCGATCAAGTCCCTACGTTGTCCTTAAGGGTCAAATTTACCATTTTTTATGTTCAAATTCAAAACCTTGTAATAAAGGCTCTGTTTGCTCTTTCTCTCTACTTTTGGTCTTAAATTGTTCGACTAGGTGCCAGCTAACACTAGATACAAGATTGTTTTCTCCATCACCTTCCGTTTCAATATACAGACCTGAAAGGCAGGGGGAGCCCTAACTCCGCCCATAGACATCCAGTCTATTTTGAGAAGCCTCCCCATAAAATTGTAGAAAAGGTCAAAATGTTATAAGAGCACTTGTACTCAAAATTTCAATATATCAGCTCTTAGGTTGTGTTCTACAAAATGAGTCTATTTTAAATTGTCTTTCAGTTTGTCTGGGTAAATAATGATAAAATGTTATAGATCATTGCAAACCTGAGGTTCTTAGCTTTCAAATGACACACTTATAGTCCATTCAGAGGCCGAGATATTCCACAAAACATGGGGAAAGGGCAGGGCTTCCCCAAAAAGACTGGATGTCTATGGGCAGAGTCACAAACCACATTGGGGCGACCCCCTGATTTTCAAATCTGTATGTTGTGATGGAAAGTGATAGGAAAAAAAATTTCTAGTGTTAGCTGGCACCTAGATGAACAATTTAAGACCAAAATTAGAGAGACAGAGCAAACAGAGCCTTTATTACAAGCTTTTGAATTTGAACATAAAAAAGGGTCAATTTGACCCTTAAGGATAACGTAGGGATGTTGTGTATAAATACAAAAAATTTAAAAAGAAATTACATTGCCAGGTTCAGATCACCTTTGTGGAGGATGAAGTTTCAGGCCGAAAACTTTAAGTTAAGTTGATTTAAATCAATGTTAAAAATTAAAAAGGGTCAAATTGGCCCAATAAGTCCAAGGAAGGGTGAAAGAAAAAACTAATCTAACACATGACAATGTATGGATAGTGCAGAGCTGATTTGAGATCAAAAGGCTTACTTATAAAGTTACTATGTAAAATTGTGTTAACGTGTAGGGCCACATGCATGGAGAAAAGATGCGTGAAGCAAATCACCACGCAGCCATGCAGATATTTGAGCGAGTGAACGCTTCACTTCTGCCTCAGAATGTTCTGGATCTTCATGGACTGCATATTGATGATGCCCTTCATCACCTAAAGCAGGTGCTCATCGACAAGACTTTGGGTATGTGAATAACACACACACACAAAAAAGCAGTGTTTCTAATATAAACAGCGGATGGATTGTACAGTTTTTGGTGTATACATTACATTATGTTGGATAATTTTGTCTGACTGTTTTATTGAACTGACTTTTTTTTTTTTTTTTTTTTTTTTTGGTAGAATGGCATCAGGGTTTGTGCCGCCCCCAGCTTTCAATCATCACGGGACGAGGCAATCACAGCCAAGGGGGAGTGGCACGAATCAGGCCCGCCGTGTTAGACTACCTCAAAAACCAACACTACAGGTATACTCACTGTGTCCAGTTTTCCTGCAATGAGCCTTTCTGTGTTACATGTCCATTTTGCTTCCTGGAACATTGATTTACTCCAAGCAGTTGTCCATTACACATGGAATGAAACGTCTTTTAGTCCAAACACACTCTAGGTCCTGCCAATGAAGAATCCAGAATAACAATTATTATTAGGAGTATATTTTGTAAGACGATCGAAATATACTCTACAATGACCCCAGAAAGTATATGGACACTTAAGCCTCACTTAAAAAATGTCTATGCATTTTATAACAAAATTTTAAAGCAAGTGGCACTTATTTTAAAGATAGATGGCACAAGCACACTTTAAGTAAAATATTTCACAATAAGAAGTTCGTTAGGTTTTAAAATACAAAACAATTAATTTACTTTTCGAAATGAAGACAAAGTATTTGACACTTTCTGGTTGTCAAAAATGTAACATGATTAAGGGGAACTGACTTTATTTATGAGTGCACTAAAAATGACCTTGGGGGCCTGGGTAGCTCAGCGAGTAAAGATGCTGACTACCACCCCTGGAGTCATGAGTTCAAATCCAGGGTGTGCTGAGTGACACCAGCCAAATTGGCCCGGTTGCTAGGGTGGGTAGTCACATGGGGTAACCTCCTCGTGGTCGCTATAATGTGGTTCTCGCTCTCGGTGGGGCGCATGATGAGTTGTGCGTGGATGCCACGGAGAATAGCGTGAAGCCTCCACACGTGTTATGTCTCCACGGTAACACTCTCAACGAGCCATGTGATAAATTGCGTGGATTGACGGTCTCAGACGCGGAGGCAACTGAGATTCGTCCTCCGTCACCCGGATTGAGACGAGTCACTACACCACCACGAGGACTTAGAGCGCATTGGGAATTGGGCATTCCAAATTGAGGAGAAAAAAAAAGAAAGAAAATGATCTCGGGAACAGTTGATGGTGCAAAAGTCATTGCAAAAATGGATAAGAAAAAGTAAAGTTAGTCTGAGGAAAGGTCTAGCATCATTTGTGTGCAGATGCCACTTGGTCTGATATTTTAATAACTAAAGCAGTGACATTCATACAGGGAAGTGTTAAAGGGATAATTCACCCAAAAATGAAAATTCTCTCATTTACTCGCCCTCATGCCATCCCAGATGTGTATGACTTTCTTTCTTTTGCTAAACTAAGATTTTTAGAAGAATGTTTCAGCTCTGTAGGTCCATATAATGCAACTAAAAGGCGTCCACAACCTTGAAGCTCCAAAAAGCACATAAAGGCAGCATAAAAATAATTCATACGATTCAAGTGGTTTAATCCATGTCTTCTGAAGCGATATGACAGGTGTGGGTGAGAAACAGATCAATATTTAAGTCCTTTTTGTTAGAAATTCTCTTCCCTGCCCAGTAGGTGGCGGTATGCACGAAAATGCGAATTGCCCAAAAAAAGTATGTGAAAGTGAAAGTGGTCATATTACTTGGAAAAGGATCATTATTAATTAAGGACAAAAGAATACAGTATAGTCTACATAGTAAAAAGCCAACAGTTCCATGGAAGCACAATAGGGACCTCATTTGTCATATAGTTACACTGTACATTTTATATTTCCTTTCATCTGTCTTTTTCTCACAGTTATACTGAGCCTAAAACTGGGTTGGTGCTGGTCACACTAAACTGAACAAGCTACTACAGTAAATCATTTATTTATTTCCACTGCCTTAAACTGAAGTGTCTTCTATTGTGCCAGCAATTAACTTTATACACCTGTGCACTTTCTGTAATTGTGCAAGAGTTCGTGTAAATCATAAAAACAAAAAAATATAAAGGTACTACATATTTACACTACATTTTATATTTTATATTGACCCATATGCATAGTATATTTTAATGTTTCTTGATGCTCTCTTAAAATGCAAGGACTTATGAATCAACTGATCCCACTTTCAATTTAGTATTTCTATGTAGAGTGCAGTGAACACTAAAATTACATAATCAGTGCATTTAAAGGGATAGTTCACCCAAAAATGTAAATTCTCTCATCATTTACTCGCCCTCATGCCATCACATGTGTGTATGACTTTCTTTCTTCACCAGAACACAAATGAAGATTTTTAGAAGAATGTCTCTGCTCTGTAGGTCCATACAGTGCAAGTGAATGGTGACCAGAGATTTATAGCTCCAAAAATCACATAGAGGAAACATAGAAGTAATCCATATGGTTAAATCCATATCTTCAGAAGCGATATGATAATTTAAGTCAAAATTTAAATTATCTTTTACTCTAAATCTCCACTTTAACTTTAACTTTCAGATGTGAAAGTGAAACTAAACAGGCACCACATGTGACTTTTAGATGTAAAAGTGAAAGTGGAGATTTAGAGTAAAAAAAAGACTTAAATTATCATATTGCTTCTGAAGACATGGATATAATCACTGGAGTTGTATGGATTACTTTTATGCTGACTTTATGTGATTTTTGGAGCTACAAAGTTCTGGTCACCATTCACTTGCATTGTATGGACCTGCAGAGCTGAAATATTCTTCTAAAAATCTTAATTTGTGTTCTGCTGAAGAAAGAAAGTCATACACATCTGGGATGGCATGAGGGCAAGTAAATGATGAGAGAATTTTAATTTTGGGGTGAACTATCCCTTTAAAAGGCCTTTTGTCTAAACAGATAATGACCACACATTTTATTCTCTCCATACCAGTGAAGTATTTTTAGACTACAAAAGCAGAAGAGAGGGGTGATTATTCAGGCATTTTATGATGTTTGATATTTAATTTTATTGTTGCACATTGTTTCATGTTGTTTGGTTTATAAACAAAGGCTAAGTTTTATATGATCTAGTAGCTTCAGATATGTTCAGGGATGTTAATTGGAGACATCAAAGGATGGCTGTTTACTTCTTTTTAAAGTTTATAAATCAGTACATATTCATAGAGTTTTTGGAAATATAAATGCTGATCCTAGATCAGCTTTGTGTTTTAGTTTGGTTGCATTAACAGAAGGGGCCTGGTCCTAGATCAAAAATACAAATGTTACTTTTTTTATTTATATCACAGGCTTGATTCATACATTTTATGCCACTTAAAGTGCTGGTTCTTGGTTTAGCTTAGCTTTGGGTTTTATATGTCCAATTGAAGGTTTTGATGTGAGAGTATTTTACAGACGTCTTAATGCTGCTATGCAAATCAGAAATCGTATTTGTGAGAATTCTTAGAGTTGAGCTTGTTCTGAAAAGTATTTTTGAAGTTAAATTGTATATTTTGAACCTCTAAATAAATTTTTATATGTAAACTTGTTCATTTATTTTTGTTCAAGAAATTATGGTAAAAAAAAATAAAATAAAGAATAAGTTATTTTTGATATTTTGGTGAAATTAAATGGAAATGTGGTGAAACTTAATTAAAATTAAACTCAATATGTTTGCTTGTATAGTTCGGTTTGGGGCTCAGTATTTCAATCACAGTTGAACATGTTCAACATTTCATTCTCTTTTCTCCATTCCATCTTACATCAAAAGAAACGTTGGTGGGGGAAAATATAACTCAGCATGTTGAATACTCAGTAGTTGATGTTAGTTTCAATTAGTAAAGGTCACATTTCTCCATGATGAAAGAAGCAGCTGGTGAAGTGTATGCAGTGCCCTTCCTCTCCATCTGAGGGCATTGCTGAACTCAATAAAATTTGCTCTTAGGGTTGCACTGAATTACCTTGTTGCAGCTGAAACTGAACAAGGTTTTATTAGACAAACAGCTTGTTCTTGTTTGTCTTTGTTGTATTGATTAGCCATTTTCAATGATATTGAACATGCATCACAGTGTAGTTTAAATTGCCACCTTTAGGTGATTGCAAAACAGCACCGTGCTACTGCATTTTACCAGAAGTGGGGACAGGAACAGTCCAAGACTAACATGCTTGAACTACATGCACCTTTATCACCTAAACACGGGCTCTATATTGTGTTAATTCAGTATTCTATTGCACTTGTACTTAAAACAGATGTAACTAGTGTCGGATAGTGTCTGTAGCTACAGACAGGCACTAAAAGCTGCCTGGTCAGCATATTTGAGCAAACTCATAGAAAATAACCATAACAATCCTAGGTGTTTATTCAGTACTGTGGCTAAATTGGATGGGAATAAAGCCTCGACTGAACCAGATATTCCGTCGCAGCACAATAGTAATGAATGTCTTCATGAATGTCTTTACTGATAAAATTGGCATAATCAGAAACAACACCTCAGAAAGGAGGGTCTCATAATTTTGCTCACGTGCAACTTCAATCCTTTGCTGTCATGAAGAGCTAACAAAACTTATCAAAAAATCAAAAGCCACAACATGTATGTTAGATCCAATACCAACTAAGCTCTTAAAAGAGGTATTCCCTGTAATCTCAGAACCTCTTCTTAATATTATTAACTCCTCGCTATCGTTAGGACTTGTCCCAAGAAACTTTAAAATGGCAGTTATCAAACCGCTTATTAAGAAGCCACAGCTTGATTCAGGAGAATTGGCTAATTACAGACCGATTTCAAATCTCCCATTTATGTCGAAAATACTAGAAAAGGTAGTGTCCTCCCAACTATGTTCACTTCTATAGAGAAATGGTATATATGAACAATTTCAGTCAGGATGTAGACCCCATCACAGTACAGAGACTGCACTTAGAGTTACAAATGACTTGCTCTTATCATCT
Organism: Myxocyprinus asiaticus; assembly: GCF_019703515.2. Lineage (NCBI taxonomy): Eukaryota > Metazoa > Chordata > Actinopteri > Cypriniformes > Catostomidae > Myxocyprinus > Myxocyprinus asiaticus. The sequence goes on along the minus strand of NC_059351.1, from coordinate 3,074,700 downwards.
GATTGCGGCTGCATTTCTCTTCTAGTGCTTTTAGATCTTAGTGCTGCCTTCGACACCATAGATCACAACATTCTCGTGAATAGGCTGGAGAATTATGTTGGCATTTGTGGATTTGCATTAGCATGGTTTAGGTCCTATTTAGCAGACCGCTACCACTTTGTATGTGTAAACATGGAATTGTCAAATCAAACAAAAGTATGGAGTGCCACAGGGATCAGTTTTAGGGCCTCTGCTTTTCTCCTTATACATGCTTCCCCCTGGGAGATATTATCAGGAATCATGGAATAAGTTTCCACTGTTATGCCAACGATACCCAACTTTATATTTCTTCTAAACCCAATGAAAATTTGCAATTCTCCAAATTAGCAGAATGTATCAGTGAAATAAAAGATTGGATGGCCAGAAACCTTGGACCGAAAAAGTGCTGCATTTCCTGTACAATGACATAACTCACTGCTTAGCCACCTCCTACGATGCATCGTTGGAGAAATAAACTAAGTGGTCACGACTGTTTCCCGAAACCGTAGTAACTATGTCGCACAACCATGGTTCGAAACACGTTGGTTTAACAATATAGAGCTGATGTTAATGATGTTTTTTAGGGGTTGGAGTAATAATTTCTGTAGATATCTAATTATAATAGCTCATTTACACATACACCAGAAAGCTGTTTAATGTGTGAAAGCTGTTGAAGACATTAAAGCGGCATGCACTGTGTAAAGCGACAGATAGTGGGGTTTCCCTTTACATCAGACTTCAAGGTTTCCCATCGCACATGAGCACATGCGCACTCTTCAAAAACCTATTAACGGCACTTATGAGTTAACATAAACACATAAAAGCAGTGTGTGATAAAGCGCTCTCACTTAACAGCCTTTAATCCCTTAAAAGGCTGTACTCGTGTTTACGTGATGTTTCAGAACGTCGCTTTGGGCAAAACCCTGGAATAAGCCGTTTTCTTATGTAAACGTGGTCAAAGTGTTGACAGAATGAATGAAATGGCAAGAAAGATATGGAAGTCAAATGATGTCCACACAGCAAACTAACAAGAAACTATGCTTCTAACCACAGGTAAAGAGCTGTAGTTTCAGGAAACACCAAATCGTTCAACTATGTTGGTAACGATGGAACTTGCGGCCACAGATGCACCCAAGGCCCGACACAGCATCTTTGGCACAACCAATGGCATGAATTTGGGGTGGGACTATCAGTTTGCCACATATAGTAGGCAGGAGAGTGTTCAAGAAACCTTTTTGAAAACAGTAATTATTGTTGCAATTCCTTTTACTTGTTTAATTTACTGCTATACTATTTTATTACTACTATATATTGGACAACAATCACCTTTCTGAAAAGTCAGATTAAGCTTGAATAATACCTATGTACTTTAGAGTCAGACAAACATATTTAAAAAAATTAAAGGAGAAAAAAAGTTCATTTCTCTGGGACCCCACACATAATGAATGGGCAGTCAATCTCACCATCTCTCTTGCTTGTGTCTTGTTATTATCGTTAGTCTTATTGTCACTTTTTCCACTTTGATTTGATGTTTCATGCACAATGAGTATTTGACTGCTAAAGCAGCACGACTCAATACTGTAGTTGCACTGAGAATGTCACACAGACTCAGCGGAAGCTTAGAAGAGATACAGTGCGATGTACGATTTCACAGAGAAAAGAGCCAACCTCACATTTCACTTCCCTCTGCTAGAGGATGCAGCATCTGCTTTGTCTGTGAAGGAGTAAATGATCTCTCTGTGTTCCAAGATCACTTGAATTTCCTGTTTAACAATACAAGTTTGGAGAAAAATGCAGATTTGGACTAAAGTCTTATTTGAGCATGTTTAATTAAATTGTTCATAAATTGTAAAACGGAGAAGATTCAAAATTAAGCTTCATATCCGCCTGTGAATCTCACGGATGAAGAGCTAAAAAAGGTGAGTTATTCTGTGTTATACATATACTGTATCTACTGCTAAGTATAGAACTGTGATCAGAAAGGATCTTTTTTTTTTTTTTTTTTTTTTTTATGCTATAAATCAGGTCGGCATAGAACGACAAATTCACCAACAATCCAAACTTAACCCACAATTTGAAGATTTTAAATTAAATTGTACCGAAATGAATCTCAAACCTTTTTGAAATTTTTCTAACAGGCTGAAAATCCCAACTTTATTGTTTTCCTTTTTTTAAAAATACAGTTTTTAGGAAGGGTTTGGTAACACGTTGCAATAAGGTTCCATTCGTTAACATTAGCTAATGCATTAGGTAACATAATTAATTGTATATTTTTAACAGCATTTGTCAATGTTAGTTAATAAAAATACAATTGTTCATTGTTAATTCATATTAGTTCATAGTGCATTATCTAATGTTAACTTTTGATTTTTAAACAGTATTAGTTTTTAACATTATTTTAGACAAAACTAAAATATTAGCAATCAATATTACAGCAAGAGTGTATATTTAACTTTACCTTATAATGCTCAATAGTGTGTAAATGATTTTGCTCACTTTATGCATTATAATCACCTAAATTCAGTTTATTCTTTCCCCAATACTGAAAGTATTTCTTTGACGAAACACATGATCCAAGCACACTTGATTAGTTTCAGCTCATTTTTGAAGATATAATGTGGGATTCATCATTTTATAATAAAGCCTCTTAAGTCAGAATATTAAAAACATTGTCACCCATGCTTTAGATCTTGTATGTTCCGGCCAATTCGGAGGCCTCTTCGACTTAGAGACCCTCAAGTGTTAATACTATAATTGTTTTACACCCGAGTAGAACAGTTGTTATTAATGCCGTATTTGGCAGTCCAGGTTTATTGCAATCATTTGGCCTTTTGCTGTTACCACATTAATATTCCAAATTGTACGTATTATGGCTGTAATGCATCACAGCTCATTTTTTTTAAAGATTTGTTAGGATCTTGGATTTGCATGGAGGCGATTTACTATTTAAATACTATAGCATAAGTATTAGCTGGATAAGTTTGAATCATCAGTATACTTTGCTATAATCGCAGTAGGCCTCGGAAGTGCGTGCCATGGCCATTTCGAGAATCATCTTTGAGGTTGTGTTTTATACCGCATATGTCACATTTAATGAGAATTAGCCCATAGAGTTACTGAATGAACAGCTGAATAAGTTAATGCATTTATACTACACAGCATTTGTATGAACACTCAAAGCAAAAGATGAGCGGCCTACTGCCATAGATTTCATTAATTCCACCTTAATCAATAGGTAGCGGTGTTTCCGAAATTTCCCTAGTAAGCAAAAATTGATGATGGCAAATTTGAATTATTCAGGGATGCAAACTACTCACCTTTTGGCTCAAGTTCCCCCTTTTTAAAGCTAATTTGTCCAAATCGTTTGATAAAAGTGGTCATTTGTACGTACTTATTAAACCACTTGAAATGGGCATTTTAAGCTTAAACACTTAAAGCGTAATACATCAAACAAATCACTTTCAAATTCCCCTTAAACACCTACTATGACTTTCTCTCCTTTTTCAGCTCTCATGAGTTTGCATTTTTCAAAGATATTTTATAATTTGTTTGCTTTTTGTGATAAATTCTCTCAGTGTTTGTGTGAACATAATTATTTGTATTTTATTTTTTTCGTAATGCAGGAGTCAGAGAGCGGGTGAAAGGGTCAAACACTCGAAGTCCACAGACATCTCTCTTCTGAATGTGCTGCTTGAATAAAACAGAACATAATGACCTCAGTTATTAAGCTTTCAATGGATTACTGAGCAGAGGACTAAAATATCACATTGCGCAGGAAAAAAAACCCTTAAGAATGGCGAGGGAATTGCAGAGGTTTTAGTCTTGGTCATCATCGTATTGAAAAACTGTAACTCATATGATGACTTCATCTTCCCTTGGACACCCCTGATTATCTGCCTTCGGCCTACTAAACTGCGCCTTACAATCACTACACCCAGAACAACTAAATGATGAATGGTTTGGCAGAGACCTCTGTGAAATGTGTCCTGGTTGGAGACTGCGCAGTGGGTAAAACAGCACTCCTTGTACGCTTCACTTCGGAAACATTCCCAGACAGCTACAGACCCACTGTCTATGAAAACACTGGCGTTAATGTATTTATGGATGGCATCCAGATCAGCTTGGGATTGTGGGATACGGCAGGGCACGACACCTTCCGCCAAATCCGGCCCATGTCTTATCAGCAGGCGGATGTGGTTTTGCTATGTTATTCGGTAGCAAATCCTAACTCATTACATAATCTCCGGCACAAATGGATCGCTGAGGTGAGGGAATATCTTCCGAAAATACCTGTTCTGGTTGTTGCCACACAGACAGACCATCGTGAGATGGGGCCGTATCGTGCTAACTGCACCACAGCCTCGGAGGGCAAACAGGTGGCACAGGAGATCCGTGCCAAGGGATACCTGGAATGCTCGGCACTCAGTAGCCGTGGCGTGCAACAGGTTTTTGAGTGTGCCGTCCGAACAGCCGTTAATCGGGCGCGAAGACGGACACGGCGGAGACTGCTGGATCTTAACCCCTGCAAAGTTTCCTGAGGGCTGTGAAACGGAGATACTGTTTAATTGTAACCTACACATATGGGCTCTTAGAAACCTCCGTTTTTTTCATCACTAAGATAATTATAAAAGATTTTCCTCTATTCAGTCTAACACAACTAAATGAGGTCTCAACAGAGACCT